>NC_055986.1:104292734-104593111 GCF_018446385.1 Zingiber officinale
TAGTTGAAAATTAGATTTTCTATTTATTGCTTTTATATTGTGCTGTGTGTGCATGTTGGTTTACATATTTAGTAGGCTAGCATAGTTAAAATTCCTCATTTATAAATAACTAAGTGGGAGAGGATTTTAAGTAAATCCATGGTCTCCATTACTGGTTTGTAAGTGATGCAAACAAGCTTGCGCGTTGGCTCTGAGTGCCTTCCTCCATAACGGATGAGCTTGTTTGTGGATCACTAGAACAGACTTCCATTTTTGGATGACTATAGGAAGTTAATTAAGAGCGTGTGATCTTCCCCAACGGAAGGGACATAATCTTATTAATGGACTTAGTGTCAAGAAATGGTATACACTTAGACACATTTAATAGTATCCTCCCCAACGGAGTCACTACTATCACTTGTGTGACCAAAGGGAAACCAACTATTGATTTGTCATAAAACTAGATTGGCAATATAATAAAATTAATAAAACCCTCTTACAAATGATTGAATTTGTATATGTCCACACTAACGTGACATACAAGATTCATGGTGTTTGAGGTAATTTTATTTGTCAAAAAGTTATATTGACAAGATAGTCAATGGGTAAAACCCTCCTCTTACAAATGATGAATTTGTATACGTCCACACTAACGTGGCATGCAAAATTCACGGTGTTTGAGGTGTTGGTAAATTTAAATAATATTATTTGAGGAATCAATGTTATTTTAAATTCAAAGAGTTTTGACCAAATATTTGATCAAAGACAGATCAACTATTAATTTTATTCGTCATAAAGTAAAGTTGACGAGATAATAAAATTAATGAATAAAATTTCCTCTTCGATTTTGTATACACAAAATTCATGGAGATTTTAAGGAGTTGATCTTGACCAAATGTTTTTGTGATTCTTAGGATGTTTGTCAATCCCTAGTAGTCATACTATAGAAAAAGACTTAGTAGTCCCAATTGTAATGATTGGAAATAGGACTTGGACATTAAGGTAGACTGTCTTCTTAGAACTAAGAACAATTTAGGTGTATTTAATTCATTAGTTGAAACATGTCTAGTGGTGTTATCTACCAGAACCTGGAGTGTAGATACAAGATGCCATTAATCATGTCTGCAATTCATTGCAGGGTTCCAGGAAACCCGACAACTAAATGAAAGGTAAATCACCGTCCACATGGGCACTACTGTAAAAGTGGTAGCTGTTACAGTGGGAGATGTTTATCCTTTGATAAGAATAAAATATGGATTTTAAGTAATTGTCTTTACGTACCAAGTTTAGAAAGAACCTGATTTCAGTTTCTAAACTATTATAGATATTATGTCTATTTTGATAACAAAGTTGTTATCAAGAAAAATAGGAAAGTTATCTATTCTGATATGATGGTTGACAATTTATAATCCAATAACTCCCACGATGCAACAAATGGAAATTAGTAACACATCTTCTAATTTTAAGAGAAAGCAACATTCGGAAATAAACCAATTATATCTTTGGCATCTAAAGCTAGGTTATACTTGAGTAGGATTCATTGGTAGCTGATGAACTTTTGGGTTCATTGGTAGTGGAAATCTTTCTAACCTGCGAGTCTTACTTGGAAGAAAAATAACCAAGAAGCTTTTAAGTCCAAGGGGTATGGAGTCAAAGATATGTTGAAATCGGTTCATTCTGATTTGTGTGATCCTATGACTATCCAGACAAGAGGTAGTATTGAATATTTTGTCTAATTTATAGACAACTATTCAAGATATAAATAAATTTACTTAATGTACCGCAAGACTAAGTACTTTGATTAGTTCAAAGAGTACAAGGTTGATGCGGAGGAATAAAGTAAAAAGTCACTATGGAAGATCGTAGTGGCAAGTACCTCTTGAGAGATTTTAGGAGTCACTTATCAGAAGTTGGATTTCAATCCCAACTAACTGCATCTGGTACACCCCAACAGAATGGTGTAGTAGAAAGAAGGTAAAGAACTCTTATGGAATAATTAGATAGATGATGAGTTATTCAGAAAATTATCAAATTTGTTTTAAGGATAAACTCTGAAAATGAAAGTGAACATAGTGCCTTCCAAGTCATAACTCTCTACTCATATAGAATTGCTGAATAGGCGTAAGCCTATTTTGAAGCATATTCGGATTCGGGTAATCTAGCACATATGTTAAAGAGAGATAATGATAAGTTGGATAGGAGTTCACTTGTTTGTAAGTTATCCTAGATAAACAAAAGTAGGTTTATAGTCTTAAAAATCAGAAGGTCATTGTTAGCATCAATGACTGATTTTTAGAAAAGGACTATATAATGAACCACGTGCTCATAAGTAAATTTGTTCTTAAGGAAATAATAAAGGACATGTCTAACCTAGTACCAACTATACAAGATGAGATACCACAAGAAAACTGCAACACGTATCACATATGATACACAATTGTAGAAAGTGCCTTGTCGTAGTGGGAGGGTTGTTTGGCAACCTAAATAGGTTCATGTTTTGGGAGAGTTTTTGGATTCGATCCCTGGAGGACATGAACCTGATCTCCGGTCATATGATGAAGTACTCTAAGATAAAGATGCAACATCTTGACAAAGAGTAATGAATAACAGAATTAGAATATATGTATTCTAATAAAATCTGGAAGCTTGTAGAATCACCAAATGGTGTAAAAGTCGTTGGGTGTAAAAAGGTCTATAATAGGAAAAGAGGGATAGACAGGAAGGTGGTAACTTTCAAAGCAAGGCTTGATGAAAAAGGAAACTTTTTCACTGGTAGTCATGCTTAATTCTATCCGGATTCTTTTATCTATTTGGCAAGTGGATGTCGAGACAGCATTCCTTAATGGAAAGCATCCATATAAAGCAACCAGAAGGGTTCATTGCAAAGGGCTAAGAGCATCTTGTGTGCAAGCTCAATCAGTCTATGGACTGAGGTAAAACTTCAAGGTCTTGGAACATCCGGTTTATCAAAGTAATCCAGATCTATGGATTTAGTAACCGGATAAGTCTTGTGTATACAAAAGGTGTGATGGAAGCGTGGTGATATTTCTTGTACTATACGTAGATAACATTTTTGGTAGTTGGAAACAATATCAAAATGTTATCAGAAGTAAGGGTATGGTTGTCTAAACAATTCGATATAAAGGACTTGGGAGAATGTATATATTCTTAGATCAAAGTAATAAGGGATCGCAAGAAAAAAATATATTTTACTTATCCCAAGCTTGATACATCGGAAAAATCCTTGCTCATTTTAAGCATGCAAAACTCCTAGAAAGGTTTCTTACCTTTTAAGCATGGAGTGTCTTTATCTAAAGAGATGTCTCCGATGACATCAAAGGAGATTGAGGACATGTAGGCAGTTCTTTATGCTTCGGCAGTTAGACAACCTAATGTATGCTATGCACGAGATCAGAAATCTGTTTTGCCAAGGGCATAGTTAGCAGATATCAAAGTAACCCTAGACAAGGACATTGGACTGCAGTAAAGCATATATTAAAGTACCTTAGAGGAACTAGAGATTATATGCTAGCTTACAAGGCAGTTAATTTGGTCCCTGTGGGTTGCATGGATTTTGACTTCCAATCGGATAGGGACAATAATAAGTCAACCTCGGGGTTTTATGTTTACTTTAGGAGGTAAAGTCATAACTATGGAAGAGTGATAAGCATAGGTGTTTTTCTGGACTCCACCATAGAAGCTTAGTATATGGCAAGCCTCTGAGGAAACCATAAAAGCTGAATGACTTAATTACCTCAAGATAGACTTAGATATGATTTCTAGTTTGTCCAAAGATTATTACAATTTATTGTAATAATAATGGTGCAGTAACAAACTCGAAGAAACCATGAGTCTATAAGGCAAGTAAACACAATAGAGCGCAAGTACTACCCAATACGAGAAATCGTATAAACGAGGAGAAGTTGTTGCCGCCTAGAATGCATCAGATGATGACCTATAGATCTTTTCACTAAGGTCCTTAAGGCGAGAGCTTTTGATGGACATGTTGAAGGGTTGGGAATCAGATGTAGCAGATATGGCAGCTTAGTCTTTTAGTATAAGTGGGAGATTGTTAGAGTGTATACTAAAAGCCTAGCTTTTGGTATAAACATTTATCTAGAAATAAGAATCACATTGGTCAAATGTCTACATTTATGATAAATGTAGTTGTTCAATTAATTTATATTGTAGATAACATGGTGTGTGGTGTCACACACAGAGGATCATGTTATCAGTACCTTATAAATTATAAACAGTAACTCACGACCATAATGGAAAGGAACAAACCATTGGAAGGTCGTAGTGTAATTAGGTATTAGTTTATCTTAACTATATAATTACACTAGTACACTTAGAGTGTATTGAGTAGGACCATTAGAGGTCGTTTCTTTTATACTGACTTTATAAAGAAACAAAGACCTCAGTTATTATGGAAGTGTGTGCTCTTAATCCTAATATAATAACAAGCACATATATTTGATATTTATTTCTTTAATTTATCAATGGGTGAGATTTAGTTCGATGAATCAATAAGCCCGATAAGTTGGGAAATGATATCACTTATAGTGTGTATTGTTGATTATAGAAGGAAACTGTGTCCTAGTGATCTAGGTTGAGAATGTCCTCAAGAGGAGCTCATAAGGATTGTCATGTTAAACCCTGCAGGTGGACTTAGTCCGACATGACGATAAGGTTGAGTGGTACTACTCTTGGACTAAGATATTAATTAAATGAGTTGTCAGTAACTCACTTAATTAGTGGACATTTGACATCTTAAACACACGGAGACTAACACACTCATAATAAGAAGGAGCCCAAAATGTAATTTGGGATTGGTGCGGTAGTTCAATAATAGTTCTTTAGTGGAATGAATTATTATTGATGGAATTAAGTTGTGTGTTCGGGGCGAACACGGGAAGCTTAATTTCATCGGGAGACCAAAACCAATTCCTCCTCTCGGTCCCTATCGTAGCCTCTTGTATATAGAGATTTATACCCACCACATACCCACCTTCTTACCCAACCAATAGGGGCCGGCCAAGCCTAAAGGTTGGCCTTAAGGTGGCCGGCCAATAGCTTGGAGCCCAAGTTTAGGTGGCCGGCCACATCATATTAAAAAGGATTTTTTATTAAAATTATTTCTTATGTGGATATCATAGTTTTAAAAGAGAGTTTAAAAATTAAATCTTTCCTTTTAAAGCTTTCTACAAAAGATTAAGAAAAGATTTGAAATCTTTCCTTATTTGTAGATTGAAAGGAGATTTTATTTTTAAGAAAAACTTTCCTTTTTAACCATGATAATAATTTAAAAGAGAAGTTTAAAAATTAAATATTCTCTTTTATTAGTTTCTACAAAAGATTAAGAAAAGATTTGATATCTTTCCTTATTTGTAGATTGAAAAGAGATTTTAATTTTTAGAGATAACTTTCCTTTTGGAAATTATCCACATGTTTAGAAGAAGAATTTTAATTTATAAAATTTCCTTTTTATTAACCAATCATGAAGGGATAAAAATTATTGGAGAAATTTTATAAATTTCTAGAAACAAATTAGGAAGTTTTAATTCTTGTGTGAATTAAATTTTCCTTGTTTTGGGGAATTAGAAGTGACCGACCATTATTATTAAAAGAAGAAAATTGTTTTTTAATTAAAATAATTTTTCTTTTTTATGACAAAAGAATTAAGGAATTTTTTATTAAAATTTCCTTATTTGTCAAGACCAAGGATTATAAAAGAGGGGGTAGAGGTGCCTTCACGGGTGATCAACTCTATTATTCTTCTCCTCTCTTTTCCTCCTTGGTGGCCGGCCCTAGCTTCTTCCTCTTCTCTTCTTCTTATGGCCAGCGGCAACCTCTCTTGGAGCTCTTGATGGTGGCCGGTTCTAGCTAGGAGAAGAAGGAGAGAAAGGTGGTTTTGTTTCTTGCATCCCTTGGAGCTTGGTGGTGGTGGCCGGACCTCTACTTCTCTTGGAGAATTGTGGTGGCCGAAACTTGCAAGGAAGAAGAAGGTGCTTGGTGGTTCTCATCTCGGAAGATCGTTGCCCACACAACGTCCGAGGTTAGAAGAGGAATACGGTAGAAGATCAAGAGGTCTTTTTAGAAGGTATAACTAGTAATTTTTCCTTTCCGCATCATGCTAGTTATTTATGGAAATAATACCAAATACAAGAGGCTTACGATTCTAGTATTTCGAATATGTTTTTTGAAGTTGTGTTCTTTTATTTTTCTTTTCCTTGTGATTTGATTGTTCTTTTTGGTTGACCTAAAGTTATTTTAGGAAATTAAATATTAGCTTTCCATAAAAGGTTTTGTCTAGTCGGTGGTGGTTGTTCCCATATCCAAGAAGGCCATGTGCCTCGCCACGTCAGTACTGGGAACCAATTATGGAAATTAATATTTAATGGAATTAATAACTTAGGTGATTTGGATCAAACGTGTTAAGTTCCGCAGGAGATCCAAGTCTAAACCTTAAAGAACAAATAGATTAAGTTTTGGATCAAACGTGTTAAGTTCCGCAGGCGATCCAAAATTTAATTTAAAAGAACACATGGTAGCTAGGAAAAGGTTCAGACCTTTGTACAAAATTTTTGTACAGTGGAACCTCTAGGTTTTCCGAATAGCAACCAACACCTTGACCACGAGTTGCACCCACAATCTCCCAAGCTTGTATCCTTGTCAAACATCAAGATACAACTTTTCTGTTCACGTCAAACATCGTCAAACATAACTCGTCAAACATCAAAATATAACTCGAGTCAAGTCAACTCGAGTCTGGTCAACCAGGTCAACTTTGACCTAAGGTTGCACCAACACTAGGCCCGTTTCATTGACCATCGACCTAGGGGCGCTTAAGACCCCATCCCTTTTACTAGGCCCGTTTCTTTGACCATCGACCAAGGGGCACTTAGGAGCCCACCCTCGGTACAAGCCATACAAAAGTAAAATAGCATACATGTTTCTTGTCATATCATAGCATATCATGTTTCTCGTCACATCATAACATATCATGTTTCTTGTCATATCATGAAGAGTGGTCTTAGTCCCAACTTATAGGGAAGCATCTCTTAGGCTTTTCATCTTACATAAGCCTTGCATAAGCATAACATGATGGCATAAAGTGCACTTAACATATAGCATATCATAAAGAATCTTAACATGATGACGTAAGTGCACATAACATATGACATATCATGGGAACGCATATCATAATGGCATAAGCATACATATTGAATAACATGGTGACATAAAATTCGTATCATATCATGGGAACCTTAAGTAACTCCTTGTCCTCATTTTTTTTTTCTTATCTTGGCCGAACCATGTAGACTTGAATTCATGGATTTTCAAGCAACATAAAAAAAACATGTAAATCACTAATATACGTTCTCATGGTACTAACATAACATATGAGGCCTTAGAAACCCTAGGTAGCTTCTTGACCTAACTTTTCTTGTCATGGCCGAAACATGTAGGCATGAAATCATGGATTTTTTTTAAACAACATAAAACATGTAAATCACTAACATAAGTTCTCATGGTACTAACATAACATATGAGGCCTTAGAAATCCTAGGTAGCTTCTTGACCTAACTTTTCTTGTTGTGGCCGCAACATGTAGGCATGAAATCATGGATTTTTCAACAACATAAAAACATGTAAATCACTAACATAAATTCTCATGGTAACTACATAACATATGAGACCTTAGGAACCCTAGGTAGCTTCTTGGCCTAATCTTTCTTGTCATGGCCGAAACATGTAGGCATGAAATCATAGATTTTTAAACAACATAAAACATGTAAATCACTAACATAAGTTCTCATGGTACTAACGTAACATATGAGGCCTTAGAAACCCTAGGTAGCTTCTTGACCTAACTTTTCTTGTTGTGGCCGAAACATGTTGGAATGAAATCATGGATTTTTCAACAACTTAAAAACATGTAAATCACTAACATAAGTTCTCATGGTAACTACATAGCATATGAGACCTTAGGAACCCTAGGTAGCTTCTTGGCCTAATCTTTCTTGTCATGGCCGAAACATGTAGGCATGAAATCATGAATTTTTAAACAACATAAAACATGTAAATCACTAACATAAGTTCTCATGGTACTAACATAATATATGAGGCCTTAGAAACCCTAGGTAGCTTCTTGACCTAACTTTTCTTGTTGTGGCCGAAACATGTAGGCATGAAATCATGGATTTTTCAACAACTTAAAAATATGTAAATCACTAACATAAGTTTTCATGGTAACTACATAACATGTGAGACCTTAGGAACCCTAGGTAGCTTCTTGACCTAATCTTTCTTGTCATGGACGAAACATGTAGGCATGAAATCATGGATTTCTAAACAACATAAAACATGTAAATCACTAACATAAGTTCTCATGGTAACTACATAACATATGAGGCCTTAGAAACCCTAGGTAGCTTCTTGACCTAACTTTTCTTGTTGTGGCCGAAACATGTAGGCATGAAATCATGGATTTTTCAGCAACTTAAAAACATGTAAATCACTAACATAAGTTCTCATGGTAACTACACAACATATGAGACCTTAGGAACCCTAGGTAGCTTCTTGACCTAATCTTTCTTGTCATGGCCGAACCTAACCATAGGAAGCATGGAAACAACTACTTGTACTGCAGGTGAGGGGATGCTTACTTCCTCTCGCTTGGTCCTAAGGAAAATTGCCCTTGCTTTTGTGAAGTTTGCCTAGGAAGGAGGCCTTAACTTGACTTCGGCAATGAGGAAGGAGAGCACTTTGGTTTTCGGTGGAGAGAAGGAGGGAGGAAGAAGAGGGAAGAAAAAATGGAGTTCTCTTTCCCTTTCTCTTATTTATGCTAAATGAAGGAAGAAGGCAAACTCAACTTTTCTTTGAAAGAAGAAGAAGAAAACTCAAGCTTTTCTTTCTAAGTGAAGGAAGCCTTTCCTTACCTTTAACTACCATGTCCCCTTCCCTTCTAACAGCACACCCCTGCTGGGGCTACTGGTTATCACTTACATGCGTCTAACAAGAGGTCCAAGGTTCAAACCTTGGTTATGCCTCTTTTTTTTTCTACTATTTTTCTTTTATTTTGGAAAAATCCACATAAGGCCTATTCTAATTCTTGCAACAATTCATATGAAATCATTAGGGATCCTATGGTTGTTACATTTTCGTCGCTACGTAGTGATAGAATTTTATTTTGTCGCTAAATAGTGATGGAATATTAATTCCATCACTAATTCACGATAAAATTAGGGTTTGTGCCCCATCACTCATTCTCACGCAATCTCCTCTCCGATCTCTTCTCTGGTGATATCGATCCTCTCTAGCTCCCTCGATCTTGATCCTCTTCAGCACGCACTCTCTTAATCACGTAGTGACACTTTGGCTGGCTGCAACTTCTAACTCAAGAGTCGGCAGGCTGCAACTTCGAGCAAGACCTTTGCCCTGGTAGTGACACTTTGGCACACCACGACCTCTGGGCTGGCCATGAGGCATCGATCGGTCACTACCCTGGTCAAGAGGTCGTGGATGGCCGCAGCCAAATTTACCATAGTCACAAGCCTTCGGCTAACATTGGCCAGATCTGCCCTGGCCACAAGCCCTCTGTTGGACCCCGTGGTAGTTTTGATGTGATCAACCAAGTTGGTTAGGTCTTGCTGTGTTTGATCCATGTGTCTGAGTGTGCAGGAGCTTAGGAACACAGGAAGTCGAGCGGAAGACGCAGCTAGCGAGAAGGACGGCACGGGAAGGGAGCTGACGGGCTCGGTGCGTCCGAAGGACGAGAGATCTGCGGAAGAGTACTCCGGTGGGCGTGAAGAGCGTGCGCGACGTTCGAGGGACGTTAAGCCGGGATGAAAGGCTGCTCGAGGAGAAGGCCGGGAATTGCGTTTGGGTGAGCCTTATTCCGGTTGGCCGCAATCACCCAAAAGAACGGAGCGTCGGAAGATGAAGAAACCAAGCTGGAAATTAGGCTACCAGCTTGAAGGCGCCCTGAAAGGCGCCCTCAATAGGTCAGTTTTGACCGTTTGCGTGCGGATAAAATTTTATCTGCTGACCGAGCTGGAGGCGCCTTGAACCTTATTGGAGGCGCCTTGGACCCTCGGGATAGACTTTCCAAGAGCTATATAAAGGCCCCTGGAGCTAGGAATTAAACAACAACTCAAGCAATCAATCTGTAAGCAATTCCTAGCAGTAGTTCTGAGCAATTAGAGTGTAAAAGGCTTCTCCGCCTTCAGAGAAGGAGAATTTTCTTAGTGCGCTTTTCACTGCCCTAGATTAACAACCCTCTTGGTTTGAACCAGGTTAAACTTCTGTTTCTGCTTTTATTTTCTATCTTTATTATTTTACTACTACATTTATTCTGAGTTGAAATCCGAGGAGGGTAGTTTCATTTTTGTTTACAGCAATTCACCCCCTCTTGTCGGTCTCCGCTGCGCCAACAAGTGGTATCAGAGCCTGATCGCCTCAGAAGGACTAACCGCCAACTAAAGCACTACGATCAAGATGATGGCGGGAGCGAACATCCATCCCCCAAAGTTCGACGGAGACTTCGCCACATGGAAGCGCAAAATGGAGGTATTTTTTAAAACCGAATTTGACATTCTGTTAATAATGAAATATGGCTATGCAGTTCTGAAAGATAAGGTGGAAAATACCTGGACGAAAAAGGAGCAAGCAGATTTCGTCGCCAACGGAAAGGCTGAGTTCCACCTACTCAGCGTTCTATCGCCGCAAGAGGTAAATCGGATCGGAAGCTACGACTCAGCGAAAGATCTCTGGGAAAAATTCCTAGTGCTTCACGAAGGTACTTCCGAAGCGAAGCTAGCGAAGCGCGACATCCTCCGGAACCAGTTAACGAACCTCCGGATGAACCAAGGCGAGAAGGTAGCGCAACTCCAAGCGAGAATCAAGGAGCTGATAACGCAACTAACGAACCTTGAAGAAGAGGTAACCAACCGGGATTCTATCCGATACGTGCTCAATGCCTTCCCGAGAACTCCAGAGTGGGCCTCCTTAGTAGATGCGTACTACATCTCTAAGGACCTCGAGGTAAGTACGCTAGAACAATTATTTTCGACTTTTGAACTTCACGAATCTCGAGTTTCAGAGCCAAATGGAGTAGAGAAGACCGATCAGAACATAGCTCTAAAGGAAAAAGTAAACGGTTCTGACTCCGAAGCCTCAGTCGACGAATCCGAAGCGGTACTACTGGTAAGACGCTTCAATAAGTTTTTCAGTTCTAATAAATTTAAATCGCAGAGGCATCATCGAAAGAAGAGGACGGTTCGTTGCTACAACTGCAACGAAGAAGGGCACATCAAGGAGGACTGCCCAAAATTGAAAAGAAAGGAGAAAGAAAAGGAAAAGCCAAAATACAAGAAACCAGAACTCTCCAAGCACAAGAATCTGAAGGCTACTTGGTCAGATTCGTCAACCTCTGAGTCGGACATCGAAGAATTCTCGGGGTTAGCGTTATTGGCGAACCATCAACCGGAAGAAGACTCAAGCTCAGAGATGAGCATCGATGAAGGGGGAGGAAAGCAGCAGTGAAGGGGGAGCGTCACCAGATCAGGTAAGTAAGGTACGCAATCTAACCCCGTCTCAGTCATTTCGATTTATTAAATCGCTTTCTAAAGACTTATTCGAAGTAGAAAAAGAAAATAAAGAATTAAAAATGAAATTAGCAAAAGCATGTCCACTTGAAATGTATGATAGTGTAAAATCAGAAAATGATAAATTAAAATTAGAAATTGAAAAACTGAAATCTGCTGCATGCTTAAATCAATTTACAAATTCAAAATTAAGAATTTGTGGTAAATTAAATTGGTATATAAGGAAGCATCAAGGTCAACTTAGGAAAATACCAAGAAACTATGTACCCCCTAGATTTTTTAATAATCATGTAGAAAGGAACCTCTATTGGGTTCCAAAATCTGTGCTTAATTAATTTTTCAAAAATTAAAAGCTTACAGTGAGAAAATTAAACATTGAAATTCTTTATGGAGGCTTTATCTAAGGAAGTGGTTGTTGCTCCAATAACCAAGAAGGCCTAGTGCCTCACCACGACCTGGAAGCTAAAATATTGAAAGAAAATGTTTAATTAACTTTTTGAAAAAGCATTAAACAAGAATTAAATAATGCATTGAAAGTTTATCAAATATTTGTTAAAATAAACAAAAACTCCTTAGAAATTTTTTTAAAAATTCTAACTTAATTTTTTGGATTAGAAATTTTATTCTGGAAAATTCTAAAAGTTCATTCACTTGACTTAGAAAATTTTTTTTGGAACATTTGAACATTTACTTAAGATTTTTTTACTTAGAAATTTTTTTAAAAAATTTATTTTAACTTAGCAATTTTTTCAAAAATTCATTTTTAACTTAGAAAATTTTCAAAAAACTTCAATTTTACTTGAAATTTCTTAAGACCCCATTTTTGTTGTGATCAAAGGGGGAGAGAAAAGTACAAGTTTAGGGGGAGTTAGAGAAAACTTAATTTTTTTAAAAAAAAGTGTTGCAATTTTACTAAATTGCAAAAATTATTCTTAACTTGTTAGTTTAGTAATTTTTTCTTTAAAAGTACTGTTTATGTCTATTTTTAACCCTAACTTGAACTTGGGTTGATGCACATCAAAAAGGGGGAGATTGTTGGACCCCATGGTAGTTTTGATGTAATCAACCAAATTGGTTAGGTCCTGTTGTGTTTGATCCCTGTGTCTAAGTGTGCAGGAGCTTAGGAACACAGGAAGTCGAGCGGAAGACGCAGCTAGCGAGAAGGACGGCACGGGAAGGGAGCCGGCGGGCTCGATGCGTCCGAAGGACGAGAGAGCTACGGAAGAGTACTCCGGTAGACGTGAAGAGCGTGCGCGGCGTTCGAGGGACGTTAAGCCGGGACGGAAGGCTGCTCGAGGAGAAGGCCGGGAATTGGGTTCGAGTGAGCCCTATTCCGGTTGGCCGCAATCACCCAAAAGAACGGAGCGTCGGAAGCTGAAGAAACCAAGCTGGAAATTAGGCTACCAGCTTGAAAGCGCCCTTGAAGGCGCCCTGGAAGGCGCCCTGGAAGGCGCCCTTGAAGGCGCCTTCAACCCTGTTGAAGGCGCCCTCAACAGGTCAGTTTTGACCGTTTGCGTGCGGATAAAGTTTTATCCACTGACCGAGATGGAGGCGCCTTGAACCTTATTGGAGGTGCCTTGGACCCTCGGGATAGACTTTCCAGGAGCTATATAAAAGCCCCTGGAGCTAGAAATTAAACAACAACTCAAGCAATCAATCTGTAAGCAATTCTTAGCAGTAGTTCTAAGCAATTAGAGTGTAAAAGGCTTCTCCGCCTTCAGAGAAGGAGAATTTTCTTAGTGCGCTTTTCACTGCCCTGGATTTACAACCCTCTTGGTTGTAACCAGGTTAAACTTCTGTTTCTGCTTTTATTTTCTGTCTTTATTATTTTACTACTGCATTTATTCTGAGTTGAAATCCGAGGAGGGTAGTTTCATTTTTGTTTACAGCAATTCACCCCCCTCTTGCCGGTCTCCACTGCGCCAACACCCTCAATTGGTCGCGGCCTTAGGCCTGTCACGAGGCCTCACCGGCCACAGCCTCAGGCCTAGCCGCGAGGACTCAACCCTGTCCACGATGCCTCGGTCGACCACAACCTTAACCTTGGCCACAAGGCCATAGTCAGCCACAAGTGATAGGGTTTAGCAAAAAATCCTAAATATTATAAGTTATCTTTTAACCTAAATTTTGGTAAGTTGTAGGGGTTTAAGTCAAAATTCTAACTCAACGGAGGCCCTTGATAAATTTTTTATTCCTGTAATTGAGCAACTTCTTGTTTACTTATTCTTTGTAAGTTTGTGGCATGCTTAGTTAATATATGGATTCATATTTGTAGTATCTCTCTTATATTGATGGATGCATGCTTAAAAATATACTTATATTGGCCATTCATTTTTTGCGATTATTCTTATTATTTGTTTGATATATTGATGTGATATTTTTGTCCTTAACTTACAAAAAATTATTGAATAATTGTTTCAAATGATCAAATAGATAAGTTAGATCATGATCAGTTGTGATAATTGTTACAGAAATTATTGCATAATTGCTAACTTTTGTCATTGTTTTGGTAATGTTGCAAATTTTATTCTCATTGGGATACACTGTACATGAACAAAACTTAGATGTACAATAAATCGTTATGACACATAGAGAAATAGGGGGGGGGGGACTCGAAGCGAAGACTCCACAATGTTAACACCTCATATTTACTTGGTCTTCATTTTCTTTAAGTGATTAATCTAAGGATCCACACCATGCACATAACTCCACAATGAATACACTCATTCTCAGAAACTTTCTAGAGGCGGAGAAGCCTCACATAATCTTGAACACGAGAAATACAACAATAATACAAGTAAAAATGAAAGCAAATACTTACAATGAGATCTTGTTTAGCTTGCTATCTTGTTGCATAGAAATGCCTCCTGATCAATTGAAAATGCAACAGCACTTCTTCCTCAACGTCCCAAGCACTGGCAATGAAAACCCTAGATGAACTCCCCTTTATATGACCATTGTTCATGTTGGGATGTATACTATAAACCTAGCTTTTGATGAACATCTGTTTTGAAATATTTTGAAATGAGAATCACTTTGGTCAAATGTTTACATTTTATATTTCTGTATATGTCAATGCAGTTGTCCATTTAATTTATATTGTAGATAACATAGTGTGTGGTGCCACACAGGAGATCATGTTATCGGTTCCTTATAAATTATAAATAGTAGCTCACAACCAAGATGGATTAGGACAAACCATTGGAATGGTTGTAGTGTAATTTGGTATTAGTCTGTCTTGACTATAAAATTGCACTAGTACACTATGTGTGTATTGAGCAGGATCATTTGAGATTGTTCGATTTGTACTGACTGTATAAAAGAATAGAACCTCTATTATTATGGATATGCGTCCTCTTAATCCCTATATAATAACAAGCACGTATATTTAGTATTTATTTCTTTAACTTATTAATGGGTGAGATTTAATCTTTAAATCAATAGGCCCGATGAGTTGGGAGATAGTATTATTTATATGGTGTGTTGTTGATTATAGAAGAAAACTGTGTCCTAATTATTTAGGCTGATGATGTCCCCTTGAGGAGCTCATAAGGATTATCATGTAAACCCTGCAGGTGGACTTAGTCCGGCATGATAATAAAGTTGAGTGGTACTACTCTTGGAATCAGATGTTAATTAATTGAGTTGTCAGTAACTCATTTAATTAACGGACATACGATATCTTAAAACATAGGGACTGATAAGAAGGAGCTCATATTGTAATATGGGATTGGTGCGGTAGTTCAATAATAACTCTTTAGTGGTATGAGTTATTATTGATGGATTTGGGTTGGGTGTTCGGGCTGAACACAGGAAGCCCAAGCCTATCAAGAGGCCTAAACCAATTCCTCCTCTAGGTCCCTGTTGTAGCCTCTATATAAAGCCTCGCATCCACCCATCCATAATTTGGTTTGGTTTAACCTGGTTTGGTTTAACTTGGTTTGGTTTAACTTGGCTTGGTTTAACTTCGATTGGTTTAACTTGGTTTAGTTTAACTTGGCTTGGTTTAACTTGGTTATAGAAAGGGAGATTTTTTCTAAACAGAATTCTATTATTTTTCTTTCTTTGTAACCGACGACATGCCTATAAAAAGGAGTAGGTGGTGGCTCCTAAAAATCTAATTTTTCTCTCTTCTCCTCCTGGTGGTCGGCGCCCCTCCCTTTCCTCCTCACCTAGGGCCAGCGCCCCTCCCCTTCTCCTTTACTAGGGTCGGCGCCCCCTTTATCCTTGGTGGTCGGCACCCCTCCTCGTTGGTGGTCGGCGCCCCCTCCTCCTTGGTGGTCGACGCTCCCTCCTACTTGGTGGCCGGCAAATTGGAGAAGAGGAAGAAGAAGAGAAGGAAGAAGAATAGAAGGTGTCCCATCCTAGAATCTCCTTTTGTGGTCGGTAGTTTGGATCCAAAGAGAGGAAGGGTGGTGTTGTCTTGGTAGATCGTCGCCAACACGACGTCCAAGAAGAGGAGAGGAATACGGTAGAAGATCAAAAGGTCTTTAGCTATAAAGAAAATGTACAACTAGTTCTTTAATTCCGCTGCGTAATTAGTCGAGTTTTCTTTGTATCAATTTTGAATACCAACACAAGAGGTCAGCGATCTTGTACTTTAATCAAGGTGTGCTTTGATCCGTCAAGAACTTGCTTGATTGATCAAACACGTGTCTGATCAAACATGCGGGTTTCTAGGAATAGTTCTGTACTTGTACAATTTTTGTACGGAGATTTAAACAGAATGGAATTCCAGCGCCTTCAAGTGGTATCAGAGCATGTTTTCTGGTTCTATGTGATTAGTTTTCGGTTAAATTATGCACTGCTCATACATAAGTTTAGGCCGGATAATAGTAGGATGTGCAAGATAGATTAACTATGTGGTTGCAGGCTTCCTAAGTCCAACTATTATGGCTTTGTGTGTTTGTGTGTGATTTAAACCCTCGGGCATGTCGAGGTTATTTTGTGTGTGCATGATTGTAATAATTAAATATGGTAGGTTGTCGTATTATTTTTTTATATTTTGTTCGATCTAGATTACATGTAAATTCCTTTGTGGAATGTAGGATCGATAAATGTAAATTTTATTTTTTTTGTTGTGGCTTGTATCCTTGCTATGCGTGGTGCTTTTTGAGGACCGGAGGCGCGGCGGAGAAGGAAGCGAGATAGACGCAATGGCTTGATCCATTTGCAGTATATTGGAGAACAGTGATCCATTGGCAACATATTGGAGGACAGCGTTGGATGAGGCCATAATAGTTGGAAATTTTATTTTCATATTTATTGCCTTTATATGTTGTTTTATGTGTTGTGATGCTATTTTATGTGTTGTGATGTGTGTGCATGTTAAAATTCCTCAATTTAAATAACTAAGTAGGAGAGAGATTATTTAAATAAATTCCACGGTCTCCATTATTAGTTTGTAAATGATGCATTCAAACTTGCGCATTAGCTTTAAGTGTCTTCCTCCATATCGAATGAGTTTGTTTACAGATCACTAGATCAAACTTCCTTTATGGATGATTATAGGAAATTATTTAGGTATGTGTGATCTTCTCCATCTGAAGGGCATAATCCTAATTAATGGACTAAGTACCAAGTAATGGTATATTTTTAGGCACATTTAATAGTATCCTTCCCATCGGAGTCATTGCTATTATTTGTGTGACCGAAGATGAACCAACTATTAATTTTATTTATCATAAAGTTAGGTTGACAAGATAATAAAATTAATGGGTAAAACCTCCTCTTACAAATGTTTGAATTAGTATACATCTATACTATCGTGGCATACGAAATTCATAGTGTTTTGAGGTGTTGGTGAATTTAAATTATATTGTTCGAGGAATCAATATTAATTTAAATTCTAAAGTTTTGACCAAATATTTTATTTTGTGATTCTCAGGATTTCAAAATGGCTTTCAATCCTCTTGCTATTATTTTAAAAGAAAATAAACTTACTGGTCCAAATTATATGATTGGAAACGAAACTTGGACATTGTCTTAACTGCTGAAGAATACAAGTTCGTACTTCTTGAGGTCTGTCCTAGCATGCCTGATAAGGATTCTAGTGAAGAGGAGATAGAGAGACATAAGAAATGGGTCAAAGCAAATGAGATGGCGCGATGTTACATTTTGGCTTCTATGTCAAATGTGCTGCAACATCAGTATCAGGCCCTACCCACTGCCTATGACATGATACTCAATCTCAAGGAACTCTTCGGACACCAAAATCGGGATGCCGGGCAGGAGGTCATGAGAAACTTAATGGCGACCACCATGACTAAGGGGACACCCGTGAGGGATCATATCCTCAAGATGATGGCTCATTTAAATGAGATGGAAGTCCTTGGAGCTGAAATCGATGGGGAAACCCAAGTTGATATCATTCTCCAAATGCTGCCCAAAAGTTTTGAGCAGTTCCGCCTGAATTACAACATGAACAAAAGGGTTTATTCGTTGGCAGAACTTCTGACAAAACTCCAAGCGGCAGAAGGGTTATTTCATCAAAGTTCTCAAGTTTACATTATTGAAAACGTTACTGCCTCTAAGCCGAAAGGCAGGAAGAAGAAGAAGAAACAAGTTGGTTTGGCAAAGAAATTGATTCGACCTCTAGGGACTGGGTCGCAGGCAGGTGTGAAGAAGTCGAAAGGTAAGTGCTTCACATGCAAGCAGTCTGGAAATTGGAAGGTGGACTGTCCTCGCAAAAAGGAGAACAATAAAGGTATATCTTATTCATTAGTTGTTGAAACATGTTTAGCGGTGTTATCTACCGGTACCTAGTGTGTAGATACTGGAGGCACTAATCATGTCTGTAATTCATTGTAGGGGTTCCAGGAAACCAGACGACTACATGAAGGGAGATCACCGTCTACATGGGCAACGCTACAAAAGTGGCGGCTGTTACAATGGGAGATGTTTATTTATCTTTTGATAGAAATAAAACTTTGATTTTGAAAATTATCTTTACATACCATGTTTTAGAAAGAACTTGATTTCAGTTTCTAAATTATTTATGGATGGATATTCTATTTCTTTTGATGACAAAGTGGTTGTCAAGAAAAATAGGGTGGTTATCTGTTCTGGTGCGTTGATTGGCAATTTGTATATTCTTAATCTAATAACTCCCATGATACAACAAATGGAAATTAATAACACATCTTCTAATTCTAATAAGAGAAAGCAACCTTCGAAAATGAACCAAACATATCGTTGGCATCTAAGGTTGGGTCATATTAACTCGAGTAGGATTCAAAGATTAATAGCCGATGAACCTTTGTGTTCATTGGTAGTGGAAAACTTTCTGACCTGCGAGTCTTGCTTGGAAGGAAAAATGACCAAGAGGCCTTTTAAGGCAAAGGGGTATAGAGTCAAAGAAGTGTTGGAATTGGTTCATTCTGATTTGTGTGGGCTTATGACTATCCAGGCAATAGGTGGTTTTGAATATTTTGTCTCTTTTATAGATGACTATTCGAGATATGGGTACATTTACTTGATGCGCCGCAAGTCTGAGTGCTTTGATAAGTTCAAAGAGTACAAGGCTGATGTGGAGAAATGTCATGGTAAAAGTATCAAGATACTACGATCTGATCATGCTGGAGAGCACCTCTTTGGAGAGTTTAGGAGTTACTTATCAGAGGCTAGGATTCAATCCCAATTGTCTGCACCTGGTATACCCCAACAGAATGGTGTGACAAAACGAAGGAATAAGACTCTTATAGAGATGGTTAGATTAATGATGAGTTATTCAGAATTACCAAATTCATTTTGGGGATATGCTCTGGAAATGGGGGTGTACATTCTAAACTTGGTACCTTCTAAGTCAGTACCCTCTACTCCCACAAAATTATGGAATGGTGTAAGCCTAGTTTGAAACACATTCAGATTTGGGGTAGTCCAGCACATGTGCTGAAGGGAGACGCTGATAAGTTGGAATCACGTACAGAAGTTCGCTTGTTCGTGGGATATCCTAAAGGAACGAAATTTGGTTTGTTTTATAGTCCTAAAGATCAGAAGGTCATTGTTAGCACCAATGCCTGGTTTTTAGAAGAGGACTATGTAATGAACCATAAGTCCATGAGTAAAATTGTTCTTGAGGAAATAAGAGAGGACACTTCTACTTTAGTACCAATGGTACAAGATGAGATATCACAAGTAATTGCAACACGTGTCACAAATGATGCACAATTACAGGTAGTGCCTCATCGTAGTGGGAGGGTTGTTAGGCAACCTGAAAGATTCATGTTTTTGGGAGAGTCTTCAGACTTGATCCCTGGTGAACATAAAGTTGATGCCTGGACATATGATGAAACACTCCAAGATAAAGATGTAGTATCTTGGTAAAGTGCGATGAACTCTGAAATAGAATCTATGCATTCTAATCAGGTCTGGGAGCTTGTAGACCCACTAAATGGTGTAAAAGTCATTGGATGTAAATGGGTCTACAAAAGGAAAAGAGGAACAGACGGGAAGGTGGAAACCTTTAAAGCAAGGCTTGTTGCGAAGGGGTATACTCAGAAAGAGAGAATTGATTATGAGGAAACTTTTTCGCCGGTAGTCATGCTTAAGTCTATCCGGATTCTTTTATCTATTGTTGCTCATATGGATTATGAGGTTTGGAAAATGGATGTCAAGACAGCTTTCCTTAACGGAAGTCTTGAAGAAAACATTTATATGAAGCAACCAGAGGGATTCATTACGAAGGGCAAAGAGTATCTTATATGTAAGCTCAATCGGTCCATTTATGGACTGAAGCAAGCTTCGAGATCTTGGAACATCCGGTTTGATGAAGTGATCCAGTCTTATGGATTCATTCAGTGTCCGAATGAGTCTTGTATATACAAGAAAAGTGGCGGAAACATGGTAATATTTCTTGTACTAAAGTAGATGACATTTTGCTCATTGGCAACAATGTCAAAGTGTTGTCAGACATAAGGGTATGGATATCCAAGCAGTTTGATATGAAGGACTTGAGAGAATGTGGGCATATTCTTGGGATCAAAGTAATAAGGGATCGCAAGAAAAGGATATTGTATTTATCCCAAGCTTCATACATTGATATTATCTTAGCTCGTTTTAGTATGCAAAACTTCAAGAAAGGTTTTCTACCTTTTCGGCATGGAGTACCTTTATCTAAAGAAATATATCCTAAGACACCAAAGGACATAGAGGAGATGAAGGCAGTTTCTTATGCTTCTGCTGTAGGAAGCCTAATGTATGCAATGCTATGTACGAGACTGGATATTATTTGTCGTGGGCATGGTTAGTAAATATCAAATTAACTCAGGACCGGGACATTGGACTGGCGTAAAACATATATTAAAGTACCTGAAAAGGACTAGAGATTATATGCTGGTTTACCAAGCAGATGATTTGCTCCCTGTGGGTTACACGGATTTGAACTTCCAATCAGATAGGGACAACAGTAAATCAACCTCGGGATATGTGTTTACTTTAGGAGGTGGAGTCATAGCATGGAGGAGTGTTAAGTAGAAATGTGTTTCAGACTCCACCATGGAAGCTGAGTATGTGGCAGCCTCTGAGGCAGCCAAAGAAGCTGTATAGCTCAGAAACTTTTTGATGGACTTAGATATGATTCCTTGTTTGCCCAAAGTTATCACAATTTATTATAACAACAGTGGTGCAGTAGCAAACTCGAAGGAACCACGAGACCATAAGGCAAGTAAACACATTGAGCGCAAGTGCCACCTGATACGAGACATCATAAAACGAGGAGAGGTTGTTGTCACCAAGATTACATTAGCAGATAACCTGGCAGATCCTTTCACTAAGGCCCTTCCAGTGAGAGCTTTTGATAGGCATGTTGAGGGGATGAGAATCAGATGTATGGCAGCATTTAAGGTAGCATAGTCTTTTAGTATAAGTGAGAGATTGTTGGGATGTATACTATAAGCCTAGCTTTTGTATGAACATCTGTTTTGAAATATTTTGAAATGAGAATCACTTTGGTCAAATGTTTACATTTTATATTTCTATATATGTTAATGCAGTTGTCCATTTAATTTATATTTTAGATAACATGGTGTGTGGTGCCACACAGAAGATCATGTTATCGATTCCTTATAAATTATAAATAGTAGCTCACAACCAAGATGGATTAGGGCAAACCATTGCAATGGTTGTAGTGCAATTTGATATTAGTCTGTCTTGACTATAAAATTACATCAGTACACTATGTGTGTATTAAGCAGGACCATTTGAGGTTGTTCAATTTGTACTGACTACATAAAAGAAAAGAACCTCTGTTATTATGGATGTGCGTCCTCTTAATCCCTATATAATAACAAGCATGTATACTTAGTATTTATTTCTTTAACTTATTAATTGGCGAGATTTATTCGTTAAATCAATAGACCCCGATGAGTTGGGAGATAGTATTATTTATATGGTGCGTTGTTGATTATAGAAGGAAACTGTGTCTTAATTATTTAGGCTGATGATGTCTCCTTGAGGAGCTCATAAGGATTATCATGTAAATCCTGCAGGTGGACTTAGTCCAGCATGATATTAAAGTTGAGTGGTACTATTCTTGGAATCAGATGTTAATTAATTGAGTTGTCAGTAACTCATTTAATTAACGAACATACGATATCTTAAAACACAGGGAGATTAACACACTTATGATAAGAAGAAGCTCATATTGTAATATGGGATTGGTGCGGTAGTTCAATAATAACCCTTTAGTGGTATGGGTTATTATTGATGGACTTGGGTTGGGTGTTCGGGCCGAACACAGGAAGCCTAAGCCCATCAAGAGGCCTAAATCAATTCTTCCTCTAAGTCCCTGTTGTAGCCTCTATATAAAGCCTCGCATCCACCCATCCATAACTTGGTTTGGTTTAACCTGGTTTGGTTTAACTTGGTTTGGTTTAACTTGGCTTGATTTAACTTGGTTTGGTTTAACTTGTCTTGGTTTGACTTGGTTATAGAAAGGGAGATTTTTTCGATGCAAAATTCTGTTTTTTTTCTTTCTTTGTAACCGACGGCAACCTTATAAAAATGAGTAGGTGGTGGCTCCTAAAAACCTATTTTTTTCTCTCTTCTCCTCCTGGTGGTCGGCGCCCCTCCCCTTCTCCTTTGCTAGGGTCGGCGCCCCCTTTATCCTTGGTGGCCGGTGACCCTCCTCCTTGGTGGCCGGCGCCCCCTCCTCCTTAGTGGTCGGCGCTCCCTCCTACTTGGTGGCCGACGGATTGGAGAAGAGAAAGAAGAAGAGAAGGAAGAAGATTAGAAGGTGACCCATCTTAGAGCCTCCTTTTGTGGCTGGTGGTTTGGATCCAAAGAGAGGAAGGGTGGTGTTGTCTTGGTAGATCGTCGCTCACACGACATCCAAGAAGAGAAGAGGAATATGGCAGAAGATCAAGAGATCTTTAGCTACAAAGAAAAGGTACAACTAGTTCTTTAATTCCACTGCGTAATTAATCAAGTTTTCTTTGTATCGATTTTGAATACTAACACAAGAGGCCAGCGATCTTGTACTTTGATCAAGGTGTGCTTTGATCCATCAAGAACTTACTTGATTGATCAAACACATGTATGATCGAGCATGCGGGTTGCTAGAAATAGTTCTGTACTTGTACAATTTTTGTACGGTGATTTAAACAGAACGGAATTCCATCTAGCGCCTTCAATTCAAACTTCTTTTTGCTTCCTAATTGATTAGCTAGGCTTTCTCCTAATCTATTGTTATGTTAACTAACCGTCCAACTGTTGGTGCAACGAGAGTTGGCAAGAGGGGGGGGGGGGTGAATTGCTTACAAAATAAAATTATCCCTTCTCATTCTTTCAACTTAGATTTGTAGGCATAATTACTTTAAACATAAAAATGAACAACTAAAAGAAAGAAGTAAGAAGGTCAAAAATTAACTTGGTTACAACCTAGATGATTGTTAATCCAAGGTTTTAAAAGTGCTCCACTAGAATTTTCCTTCGGTGTAGGCGGAGAAGCCTCTTACAAAAGTTAACAGCTCAAAAGAAAGACTAGGAAATAATAAAAGACTTGTTGTTCAAGTTGTTGTTGAATTTTTAGGTCCAGAAGTCTTTCTGCCCCTGAAAAATGTTATCTACAACTTGAAGGTGCCTTCAAAGTGATCCAAGACCCCTTCCATCGGATAGATTTTATCCGTCGGGATAAAACTTTATCCTCAGATAACGACTTGTAAAGGTGACTTCCATAGGCTGAAAGATGCCTTCCATGAAGCATTGAAGGCGCCTTCCAACCTATAGAAGGTGTCTTCCACAAGGCAGACCAAGCTGGTCTTCTTTATGGGTGATGCTCTGGTTATCCGGAGTTGAGCTCGCCCAAACCCAACTTTGACCTTCTCCTTGAGCAGCCTTCCTCCCCGGGTTCTCATCCCTCAGACTGTTGTGCGCGTCCTTCCCATCCGCCGATGTACTCTTCCGCAGCATCTCATCCTTTGGATGCACCGAGCCCGTCAACTCCTTTCCATGCAATCCTTCTCGCTAGCTGCTTCTTCCGCTCAACTTCTTATGTTTCTAAGTTCCTGCACACTTAGACACAATGATTAAATACACAAAACCTAACTTAACCCAATTGATCACATCAAAACTAACCTGGGGTACTTACAATCTCCCTTGTTTGGATGTACATCAACCCAAATTAAGTTAGAGTTAAGCCAAAAATGAAATAACATAGTAAATTGCATTTATAACTAAAAAATATAATTTCAATACAATGACTTGAATCAAGTTAATAAAATTGTAAAATAAATACAAGGAAATAATTTTTAAAAATTATCCTAACTCCCCTATAACCCTTCTTAACTTTTACTTATTTTCCCCTTTAAACATATCAAAAAAATTGAGAAAAATAAAATAAACAGTTAAAAAAATTTGAAATAAATTTCTAGGGATACATAGCAATAATTATTAGTAGGCTAGTACTTTTCAGAAATAAATTTCAAACATATTCTATTTTTAATAATTAATCTTATGTTTTGACAAAAATAATTTAAAAATTACTTTTCTGTTTTGAAAATCCTTAAATTTTTTGTCAAATTTAAGAAAAATAAGATAGACCAGTAAAAAATTTTCAAAAAAATATTATTTAGTCTAACAGAAATAATTTATTTTAGTAAAGTAACTAATTTTTAAAAATAAATCTTACAAAATATTTTTCAACTCTTAAAATTTTTGATAGTTTTCTTGGATATGTAAAACACATTGTTTAATAGAAAAAAATAAAAGTTTCAAAATTAAGTCTAAAAATTATTTTTAATTTTCAAAACATGATTTTTGTTAATAAAATCATAGAATATAACTTAATGGTCAAAAAATTTTAAAAATATTTCTTTTGACAGAAAATCTTATATGGTATCACAGAAAAATAAATTTTCAAACAATAAGTTTGCGTAATAATTTTAAATTTCAAAATATGATTTTCATTGATAATTTCATAGAAAATAACTCAACTAAAAAAATACTTAACAAAAATACTGTTGTTCTACAAGTATAAAAATTTTGAATAAGAATTCGAACAGAAAAGTTTACTTAAAAATTTCTAATTACAACAATTTCTGTCATACTAATTCACAAATTTGGAAATTTAATCTAAAAAAGATTTTGGAATCCAATATAGACTCTTACCTATTAGATTTACTAAAAATTTTGGAGGTACATAATTTCTAAGGATTTTCCTAATTTATCCTTGGTGATTTCTGACTTACCAGTTATTTCTTCCATAATTTTTTAATTTTAATTTTTGAAACATATTTGAATTCAAACATGTATAATCATTTTCTAGTTTTTTTATTTGTGCTTTCAATTTTTCATTTTCTACTCTTAGATTATCATACATTTTTAAGGGGCATGAATTGGGTAAGGTCATTTTTATCTTAGCATTTTCTTTTTCTAGTTTTACTATATTCTTAGAAAGCATCATGATAAATTGAAATGACTACAACAAAAATGTTAAAAGACAACGAATTCTATCCATTGTCATAGGCCCTTTAAAACCGTTGTAATTGATAGTGTTATTAAATGTGTGGTGAAAGACAATGATTTAAAATCGTTGTCTTTGAACATAATAGACAACAACCATGCAATGGATTTAAAGTGTTGTCTTTTACTACCAAAGACAACAATTTTGCAATAGTATAAGACCGTTGTAATTGCTAGTTTTGCAATAATTTTGATCACTCACAATAGATATGCTTTTGAAAACAAATAAACACTGTTGTATTTATTCAAAATTTAGTTTAAAACCGTTGTCTTTAAATACTTTTCACAACGGTTAAAAAATCGTTGTCTATCTTGATTAGAAAATGCATTGCGAATAGATAAAAACATTTTTTGCATACAATATTTCAAAACCGTTGTTTTTGATAAGTGACATCTATGGTTATAAGCAATTATATTTGTAAGAAAAACTATTATATATTTTCAATATATATACATTCAGTTGTCTTTTATACATCTTGTCTCAACCAAAAATTGGTACAGCATATATACATTCATTTCAGTTAAGTTTATAAACTTCTACAATTACTTCAAGCTATCTAAACATGACCACAAGTATCCAATCATGACAACCACAAAAGATGAGACCACAAAATTAAGTTTATATAGAATCATATCACAACCATGCAAAACTGGTCCTTTTTCTGAATAGATCAAGTCAGGATGTGCAACATTCTTTACGTACTGGTCCTTTTTCTGCATACAGAATTTCATAGACTTAGCTTGCAAATTCTCCCTTTTATGAAAAAAAATATATAGTTAAAGCCATAAAAATAAAGTAGAAATATGCATGTATAAACTGATAATCATTGCAAACTAATAATTGAAATGAATAATCTGATAATCACTACAAACTAAAGTGATAATTGAAACAAACAAGCCCCAAAAGTAGAAAACTTATCAATATGTATAAACAGTTATAAACTTCTTGCAGCTTTGCATCTTTTGCACAGTAGAAACCAAATTAAGTGAAGTCACATGAATTTGGACCTTCTGAAATGTTGAAGTAAAAGAATGGCTAAATAAGCACAAGAAAAGTTACAGCTTCCCATTTTCATGAGTAGTCAAGAAAGTGAGCACGAGAAAAGTTGATGAATATATAAACTTGACATTATATCTTAAACCAAGTATTATGTGCAAGAAGCCAGAATAGCTGACAGCAGCAATAGAAGAAGGAATCATAAAGGAAGTGATGTACCTTATGTCTCAACATTACAGCAACAACACTCAAGTAAGATCTCAAATCTTGCAGATGTGCAGTTTGCATAAAAACCACAAAGTAGTATACAAAACTAGTTTCAACATTACTTTATTTCTATAAAAAAGCAAGAACAAACTAATCTATTAAACCATCTAAACTATTAATCACTTTATGCAGTCCAGAATATGATTTTCTAAACTGATAATCACTACCATCTAAACTTATAATCACTACAAACTTAACTGATAATCTTCACAAAAATGTTAGTCCTACATAAATGTGTTTACTAGCAAATGATATATATGTTTGAACATCTCAAAATCTATTGTAGCATTGCGGAAACCAAGCTCTGATAGGTCTTGTTTTGCCATCAAGTTTCTGGAAACAAAATAAATCCATTAGTGTGTTTAAGAAAATAAAAATTTCTAATCTACTCATCTGTCAAGCACCCAAGAAGTATGAGCTTCATCAAGCACTACAAGAAAAAAGTCTAACAACAACAGTTTTTCACCGTTGTCGTAGCCCCTTTAGAACTGTTGTTAAAGGCCATGTTGTTAAAGGGGGTATTCAATGACAATAGTTTAAAACTGTTTTGTCTTTGAAGGTGAAGACAACAGTTTTACAACGGTAAAAAATCATTGTCTTTTTTTAGATAAAAACAAAAAAAATAATATAAAATTTTCTAGTATTATAAATCATTTAAAATATAAAATTTGAAAATATAATTTAATATATAATTTTCCAACATTCAAAAATAATATTTACAACATTCTAAAGAAATTTTATAAGAAACTAACATAATGACAAGTACCGACACTAATAAAACAAAGGTAGACCAATACAACAACATGAGATTTTCTACTTAGATGTCGATGAAGAGGCGACACTGTAGCTCTCATTATTCCTTAACCTGCTAAAGTCTCCATTTTTTCAGTTTTCCGACATTCTTCCCAGTACCATTGAGGACTCCTGCTCAAATAAATATATATATTACAAATTAGAAACCATAATTGTATACCTAATAGATTGATATAAAGTCCTGCTGGTGTAACTTCTTAAGCTTTTGTAAATTTATTTCAACCCCTCTTTGGCTTCAACACATGGCATGAAAAGTGTAAAACCATGAATAAGATTCTAAATTTAATAACTATAAACATCAATAAAGGGCTACTAGTTTAGAAAATCTATAACTTATCATAGGTTGCTAGTCGTTCTGTGCCGATTATTGCCAACTCTAATACCAATATGCCTGGAAAAATAGTCAAAGGACTACATAACATTATGATCAAAATACTCTAATATAAAGAGTACGAGAGAACATAACTATGTATTATTGAGGAAATGAAATAAAAAAAGAGAAACCTTCTCATGAACCGATAAACTAGTATGACCATGGCTCCATCTTGTACTGTGTACATTACCAACCCGAACATCAAAACCACTATCTGCAAGGATGAAATCTAGTGACTACTTAAATGAATTCATGAACTATATGTCTCCACCCTACTAACATGAGAAGACAAAAGAACAATAATCTGAAAATAACATGAACAAATGTTCAAATTTGGGAGACATCCACATCAAAAGGATTTGAGTTAATACCTGAAAAGACTATGTTAGAGGAAAACCGGAGGGCCATGTCTTTCTTCCAAAGTATTTTTCCCATGATGAACATGTTGAATGGACAAAAGATAATCATCTTTAGTCTCAACCTGCAATTTTCACTAATCCATCAGCAGTTGGAGTTGTGTTTCGGGAAATCAAAGAAAAGCTTTTTTGTATGCTAAACCATCAAGCTAGATAGTATCATCAAAAGAATCACTTAATTTTGTGCTAACTAATCATATTCATATAAGTATAATGGAAAAACTAATAACATAGCAAGGTTAAATAATGTAAGGTAACAAGAGGATTAAGTTGCAATGATAAACAACAAATTATCATTATTTTCATATATTACTTTATTGAAGCGGTTATTTCTTAATTGGATGCTGCATATTTTAATCTTGTTAGATGTGTTTCATGCATTATTTCTAACACATGCATAATGCCAAGACCAATGGTCATAGCTAGAGTTTCCCATAAATTATATGCCTATGTAATCATAAAAAATTAGAGCACATTATCATTATTGCTAAAAAAAATAGAGAAAAGCAATAATTTTCCCACACCAGAAAATGGAGGAAGTTTGCTAAAGGTTAAAGCTAGTGCCAATAATTTTCCCACACTAGAAACAAAATAATAGAACAAAGCAACTTAAAAGTGCAAGTACATAGAATAGAAGCAGCATTCACTAGTTACTACAATAACAATAAAACAAACAATAAAATAGAGAAAAATCCAAACATTTGTAACTTCTGCTCTGTTCTGTTTTTGATATGTCTTTTGGACGTTAAAAGTTAATTGTGTTATACAGGTTCTTGATCATTAAGCTCAATCTACTGCTTACCATCCACATTGATCAAACAAGGTAATAAAGCAGAGTTATTGCGGAGAAGATGGAAGCTCTTGATGAGAACAGAGCAGATGTATTCGCAAAGGCAGAGGACGATGTAGGTGGCAATGCCACTGATGATGTCGTACGTAATTGAGTAGGTGAGCGACATCAAAATGATGGTGATGAAGGCGGAGATGGCTTCCCTCATGTTCTCCCATTCCACCTCCACTACCATCTTCATCATCAGCACACCCCCAACACCAGCGGCGACCCCATCGCCCAAGCCGGAATCGATGCCAGAAGTGGCATCAAGAAGAACAATAGCACGAAGTTGCCCGCCACCGTCAGGGCCATCACCCCTGTCCTTCCCCCTTCCTTTATCCTCGTCGATGAGTGATTTCAGTGTTCCCAACTGTGAGCCTGTAACAAACTACGATGGAAGGGCCCATGCTGGATCGGAAGGTCACCGTGGCCAGGATACGCTTCTCTTCCTCCCCCTATCGCTACTCCAGGTTGAGCAGCGAACGGCCGCTGCAAGAAGCCTGCCTCGCGAGCAGCCCACCTCATGAGCGTTCTAGGCTCCCGTGAAGACGAAGGCAGTGAATATTTTGGCGATGAAGAGGGGAAGAGGAATCGTTTGGCGATGGAGACGAAGGCGCTCAGTAAAGTTTGGGCTTGAACGGGTTTTAGGTCTAAGGAATAAAATTTAAGAAAAACAAATATAGGAAAAGAAATAAAATAAGTATAAAAATCTTTCATAGACAAAAACCAAAACCATTGTCGTAAGTCAGTGTATGATTTAAAAATTCATAAATTTTTAATAATATTAAATTTATTAAGTAAAATAAATTAAATTGGTTAAGTTTAAGTTTGCATGTTGTTAAAAGAATATGTATGCGAGCAAAAAATAATAATTTTTTCAAGATAACGTCATTATCTTATATCTCAAAATATGTTTATAGACATCAGTTTAATAAAAATATTGTTATTACTATATAAGGGGGCGTTTGGTTCTTTCCTAGGAATAGGAATCGGAATGGGAATCATTGTATTGTGGAATGGGAATGGGTATGAGCATGGATATCACTCTTAAAAGCAATGTGTGGTTAGTTGTATATCTTCTATCGGAATAAATCAAAGTTTCCTTTTTTACCCTTAAAGGAAAATAAGAGAAAAAATTAGATGTGAGAGAAAGATGAATGTGAGAGAAAAATATGATGAAAGAGAATTATGAGAGAGAAAGTATTATGAGAGAGAAAGTGTGATAAGAAAGAATGAAGAGAGAGAAAGTGTTATGAGAGAAAATGAAAAAAGAGAGTGTGATTGGAGAGAGCATGATGAGAGAAAATATGATGTGAGAGAAAGTATGATAGGAGAGGATGAAGAGAGAGAAAATATAGTGAGAAAAAAATGAGAAGAGAGAGTGTGATGAGAGAGATTGAGGAGAGAGAAAGTATGGTGAGAGAAAAAAGAACAGTGAATATGATGGGAGAGATTGAGGAGAGAGAAAGTATGATGAGAGAGAAAGTGTGTTGAGGAAAAAGGAGTAAATGTGATAAGAGAGATTGAGGAGAGAGAAAGTATGATGAGAGAGAAAGTGTGATAAGAGAGATTGAGGAGAGAGAAAGTGTGATGAGGAACAAAAGAAGGAAGAGATTGAGGAGAGAGAAAGTATGATGAGAGAGAAAGTGTAATGAGAAAAAAAAAAGAGGAAAGAAAGTGTGATAGGAGAGATTAAGGAGAGAGAAAGTGTGTGATAAAATGATGAGAGAGAAACTATGATGAGAGAGAAAATATAATGAGAGAGAATAAGGAGAGATAAGTGATATGAAAGAAAAAATAAATAAATATATTTTGATATTTGATATTAATGGAAAAAATTTTAGTTTTAAGTCAAGGGTATTTTTGGAATAAGGGAATATTTTGATTGATGAAAATAGGGTAATGACTCATTGAAGGGGAGGTACATGGGAATGAGTCATTACCCAATTTCAAGGATTCATTCCCTTATTTGTATTCCTATTCCTATAATCCAAACATTAACAATGGGAATCAATGATTCTCATTCCCATTCCCCACTCTTATTACCCTAAATCAAACGCCCCCTAAGTAATGTTAATAGACAACGGTTAACTAAAGTCGTTATCGTAGGCCCAAAAAAATAAACTCATAGGCAATAGTTTTAAAAAAGTGTTGTCTTTAACATACATAAGACAACGGTTATTTAAAAATCATTGTCATTTAAAAAAAAACTGCCAACAACAATGGTTTTCCATAAAACTGTTGTTAAATGGAAAACGACAACAATTTTTTGAAAAACTGTTGTTTATTGAGTGTTGTTGAATCTCAAATTTCTTGTAGTGAAGACTAATAATCTGTGAATAAAGTCAATAGGAGATGAAGGATTAAGATTAAGGACACTTTTAAAGAGGAACAATTATAATGTCAAGCAGAGGGAAAAATGTAGAATTAAGTATTCAAATTATACAGTAGCCCAACACAAGTGACACAATAAATTTCTTCTAAGACAACTAAGATATTAACAGACTTATTTTGCACTCATTTCTATCTCAAGAATGTTCCATTAAGAGGGAAAAAGCTAAACTAGATGCAAACTAACCTTTCCATTCGGCATTGCAAGTATTTTTTTCAATAGGTGCCTGCATTTTTCTGATTGGTAACCAAAAGATTTGAGGCAGACAATGCACTCTTTTTTCGCCTATGTAAAAAATATTAGATTCTTGTATAATAAACATACTTGAGAATCTGCAAGAGTAATCAAATAAATATGAACATATTTGCGTAATGAACATACTTGCAATCTTCACATGGAAAAGAAATAGTAATATTCAAGAGAATAAACAAACATTTTGGGCATGAAACTATGCTTTAGGAAATCACAATAAAAAATAAAAGAAAGTAAATATTTCATAATAGCATGTAACATTTTGTGCCATTTGAACCTTGTTGAGGTAATACCTTTAGTTAAAATAATACAGTTATCTAGAGGTATTGATTTTCACCAGCAGTTTATGCCATATAGGATATTGCTAAGGAACTAGCTAGGATCTCACTTTCATTAACATTTACTTACATAAATTTTATTAATGTCATATCTAGCTCTCAAGTTTTGTAGCATGCCTGGTTCGTGCAAATAAGCAAGTTTGGTCATGTCATCCACTCCACTAGGTGAAGCTTCAGGACCCTTAGGGTGGACATCAGAGATCTTAGCAGTGACCTACATTACGACAAGTGGTCATATTAAAGAAAGACACATAAATTAATACTATGGGTTCACTATCCCATGGTAGATACTAGGAAGATCTCTAAATCACTGAACACACAAAAGATGTCATCCAACCATTTAAGCTTCAGAAGCAGCTTCCATATGAGACTATCAGAGACAAATCAAACACTATAATAGCTTACAAAGACTTGCACTTGCTAACTTCCATGGTATACATGCCAAAAACAAAATGCAGTTTAACAGTGAATGAAGTGCTCACTGTTCTCCTAGTGCTATAGCTAATCTTAATCTCACTACCCTTGACCTCCAAGACTTCTCTATCTATCCAAGCGACATCAGGGACTTGTGAACCTACTGCTACACTAAATTTTCTTGCCTGTGAGGGAAATTTATCAAGATTGGGACTAAAACAAATGGCCTTAGTTCAATGCATGCGCAGAAATGACCCAACAAAGCTAGAACGACAAAAACTGATCAGTAGAATTGTAACAACCCAAATTTCTTCATTTCGAGTCCTAATAGTAATTAAAAAATATTTAGAAATGCCTTAGAAATATTCTAGAGTTTTTTAGAAATTTTTAGAGTATTATTATGTAATTTTTGGAGTTCGTTTGACATTTTTACCAAAAGGAGGAAGTTTCAAAAAATAAAGAGGTTCGGCCGAGGTTCGAACCAGCAACCTCCGACCCGAACCAAGACTTAAGCGAAACGTGATAGTCAAGTGCCCAAGCAGGCTATGCTAATTAAGGAAGGAGCGAAATATATTTATATGGTAGATAGTTAACAGAATATTGAAGTTATAAGAAGAGAACTTAGGTGTTGTCGTGACCGAAACCTAAAACCCTTTTCCCTCTTTCTCTCGCGCGGTGTCGGGCGGTGCTCGGGCGGAAAGCAAGGGGAGTTAGGGCACGTCTCCGGCGGCCGACCAAGGCTCGATTCCGAAAGATTTCTTCATCCTCACGATCCTCTCGGCAAGGAGATCACGTAGGCGCAAGAAGAGGCCGGAAAACTAGAGTTATCCGAACCCTAGAAGCCCTCCTTCTTCGGTTGTAAGTCCGAGAACTCCAAGAATAAGTAAGTTGTTTACTCACCTACAGTAAGAGTAGTTCTGAGATCTTCTTTCCTTGCTGCCGTGAATTGAGGATTTGGATTCTTGTTTTCTCCTTGATTTTATTTCGAAGCACGTTGTAAGGAATAGGGTTTTCGAAGTGTGCTGCCATGTGTAGGAAAAGCCCTCTAAATGAGGATGCAGTAAAATGGATTTGTGTCTAGTAGACCTTTAGAGACTTATGGGTTGTTGTAAGTAAAGCAAGGTTAGTTTTCTTTATAGAATTCCAGTTGATTGCAATGGCTTTGTTAGACCTTTGGTTTTAACATTGTAAACATGCTGATTAGACTATTGTTCCATTTATTCTTTAACATGCTATAGATCTGTAGTTCCTAGTTTCTTCATGCAGTTTGAGAACCACTGATTGAGAGGTTTGCATTCCTGTACAGATGTATTAGATTGAACTCTTTCTGGAAACAAGTTAGTTAGTGGCATTGCTAGAGTTATGAGCACAGTTTAGTAGTACTAGAATTTTCTCTATGAACATGTTTATGCTTGCTGGAATCTTGTGATAGATTAGTAAATGTTGAAATTTAGTGTACAGATATATGTATGCAGGGATTTATTGTGAACAATTTTGCATGTGCTGGAATTTTAGTATTAGTTTTATTTTAGAGCATGCAATTACAGAATTTATGCTACTTTCATGAACCTGAACAACTTCTCATTTTGTGCATGTAGTCCTAGATTTTTCTGTGTCATTTAATAAGCATGAATAGCCATGAATTTTGGTAGAGTGTTTATGTGTTCCATTAAACCCTTTTTGAGGATTATGAGTAGCTATAAGTAAGAAAAAACCAAGGTCTTGATAGGATTCCTAAATTTTAAGAATTGGAATCAGCATCACACCAAGTGCTCAAAGAAATGCCAAGGCATTTTATTATAAGAATATTAAAGATAACAAGTATTTTATTTTTAAAAGACTAGTACCCGACTTCCAAGGTTGTCGTTAAACAAATCCAGGTGACCAATTCCAAGGTCTTGGCCCTGGTAAGACCAAGGTCTTTACCCTCTTAGGACTGGTGACTAGCTACCACAGTCTCTATTAGGGAGCGCGCATTGGTACTAAGCCTGGGCCCAAGAGAAGCTTTATTATTATTTTGAAGTATTAAACTGTATGTATTTGAACAAGCAAAGCAAGTGTCATAAAAGTTTAATTCAGCAAGTTAGCTTCTTTATTTTCAAGTTCAGCAAGTTAGAATTGATGGTTTCTTTTAGCACTGCAAACCTTAGTTTGATTGCTACTTTCATGAAGCATTGAAGATTTTTAGTTTGCATTTAGCTCTTGGGGTTCTTGGGTAGCAGTAGGCGTGCACCACAAATGAAGAATTGCAGAATTTTTGCATTTTGTAGCAGTGCAGATTTTTGCATTTTGTAGCAGTGCAGATTCTTGCATTTTGTAGCAGTGCAGATTTTTCATCAAGCATCTAGTTTCTTTTGTTGTTATATACATGAGTAGATTTTCTAGTTTTCTATTTGCTATTAATTCGAAGCATGCAGTGTTAGTTTTATTTGTTTCCTGATTAGTTTATTGAGCATGATTAGCCTTGTCTTCCAGCATGCAGTTTTATTCTTGTATATCATGAGTATGCAAATTTTAGTGCTTTGCTATTAGATGAGCATGAGTAGTTTTCTTCTTACAGATTCAGTTATAGCATTGCAAATTCAGTCTCTTTGTTGTATAGTAAGCATGATATTCTGTTAATTCCATGCAGCATAGATTCCGTGCAGCATTGATTTCTTTATTTTCTAGATTTCTTTGCTATTAGATTAACATGAGCAGCTATATATGTTTTCTTTTAAAGCATTCAGTTTCTAGTTTCTTTTTGAATACATGCATATCCGAGTTTTGTGAGTTAGATAGTGCTTACTAAGCAATTTTACTTATAGATTGCATTTCCTCTTACTGCAGATAAAGGAAAGGAAAAGTTATAGCAAAGGAAGGCGACAAGGAGTTGTTCGATGATGTGTGTGATGCCAGGACTATGGGAGAGACTTGGGACATTATTGAGTTTCCGTGTGTTAGTGGATAAGGAACATTTGAGATTGTACTTTATATTCCATGTCATTTGAGATTGTACTTTATATTCCATGTCATTTGAGATTGTACTTTATATTCCATGTCATTTGAGATTATTCTTGCTTTAGATTGCATGCTAAGATGAGTTCAGTTTAGTAAGTAGGTACTTTTGTGTTTGCATTGAGATATAGTTTCATATGTTTTCTGCTATTATGAGTTATATGTGCATGTCAGTATTGTATTGTATTTTAGTCCTGCTGAACTGCATATACTCTGCTGAAATTTTAACTTTTCTGGAAAAATTTTAATGTACAGTTTGCTATACTAGTCAAGTAAGAATCTATAGTAGTTATGTAACGGGCACCTTTAGAGAGTAGTAGTAAGAAGGGTGGTCGTTACAGTTGGTATCAGAGCAGTTCCTATTCTCCAGTATCATACATCAGCACCAGCCTTGCCGTCTTCAAGTAAGAATGTATTTATACTTTCTTTTATGCTTTTCCTTATTATTTGTAGTATAGAGTATTTTCTTAGATATGCTTAAGTAAGATGAAAGTTCTTGTTTTCTTTTGTTTTCATATGTATATATGTCTAGAAAGCGTAGGGACGATTTTAAGTTTTTCTCTGCATAACTAGATGTCAAGAAGAGGACGTCCCCATACCGCTCGTACTGAGGACCGAGCTCAGGAGAACGAAGAGCCCAGAACAACTGAGCCTAATCTTTCTGAAGTTGTTGCCCAACTCCAGAGACAAGTGGCAGAGCAGCAACAAGTGATTGTCAATCTGATGGCCAATCAGCAGTCAGTTCCTCCCACTCCTCCAACCATAAATGTGGGGACTCCATTGGTGACTGGGGACCCACCAGTTACTCAGGAAGTCGCCACAGCACCTCAAAGGCAAGAAGCATACCTCATCTAGTGGCTGAAGCTGAAACCAGAAAACTTCTCAGGCACGACTGAGCCTTGGGATGCTCAAGCTTGGTTCAAGACACTAGAGAGCACAATGGAACTTTTTGACTGACCAGAAGTCGAGAAGGTCAAGTGTGCCTCCTTCTGCCTAGCTGGAGATGCTCGTATGTGGTGGGAGAGAGTTAAGAGCAAGAGAGCAGTCAACCGGATGAGCTGGACTGACTTCGAGACAGAGTTCTACGAAGAATTTTTCCGCCAACGGATCACCAATAAGCACTATGAAGAGTTTATAGAATTCAGACAAGGTGACCTGTCAGTGGAAGAAGCAGTTAAAAGATTCAATAGGCTAGCTCGTCTCTGTCCAGAGCTAGTAAGTACGCAGAAGGAACGAGTCAGATTGATGCTCAGGATGCTGAGACCAGTGATAGCACTTAATGTGAGTAGTGGAACTCACCAGCCCCAGACTGGCGAAGAGCTGGTCAGCAGAGCATTAATCGCTGAGCACTATCTAAATAGCATCAAGGCACAACGAGCGCAACACAAGCCAGTCAAGATCGAAGACAAGACAGTGGGGAGCCAGAAACCCCAGTCAAGTAATCAGAACGGGAAGGGCAAGGGTCACAAGAGAAAGCAGTGGAATTCAGGAGGTAACCAGAAGGGAGGACCAGCAAACAAGCAGACCAAGTTCCCTCTCTGTCCTAAATGTGGGAGAACACATCTAGGAGCCTGTCTTTTGGGTAAGACGAGATGTTATTCATGTGGGCGGGAAGGACACATGGCTAAAGAATGCCCTAACAAGCTCAAAGCACCTCAGCCACAGCCAATACAATATGGAGGCAAACCTCAGTTACATTATATGTCTGCAACTCTGGAAGGACCTCAGCTCAGTCAAGGAAGGTTGGAAGCCCCACCAGTTCCAGCCAGTGCCAGAGTATTCTCCCTCACTAAAGAGGAAGCTGCTAGTGCCTCCACGGTCATAATAGGTCAAGTAGGTATTTTTCAGTATTTAGCTACTGCACTATTTGATACTGGGGTGACCCATTCTTTTGTATTAGTACCCTTTGCCAAAGAATTACAAGTACCTACAGAAAGCATGAACTCCAAGTTCCTGACGACCCTACCTTCTGGGGAAGTCATGGAATCCAACCAATGGCTTCGGGCTGTACCAGTCAGAATTACAGACCGAGAGCTATATGTTGATCTGGTAGTTCTCGCCATGTAGGATTTTGATATCATTTTGGGTATGGATTTCCTCAGCAAGTACAGTGCTTCAGTGGACTGCCGCAGAAGGAAAGTGATCTTTAGTCTAGACGATGAACCAACCTTTGAATTCACAGGAGTGCCAAGGAGGAAGACCTAGAAGCTTCTCTCTTCTCTGACAGCTCACCAGATATTAGCTAAAGGGTGTGCTGGTTTTCTTGCGTACATCGTGAACACAGGAGAACAAGAAGGACCCAAGCAGGAGGATGTTCGGGTAGTCTGTGAGTATCCAGAAGTATTCCCAGAAGAGCTACCTGGACTACCTCCCAACAGAGAAGTGGAGTTTGAAATTGAATTGGTTCCTGGTACTGGTCCAATTTCAAAAGCTCCATACCGCATGTCTCCAGCAGAGCTGAAAGAGTTACAAGAACAATTTCAGGAGCTGCTTGACAAAGGTTTCATCCGCCCTAGTTATTCACCATGGGGAGCTCCTGTGTTGTTTGTCAAGAAGAAGGATGGATCTATGCGGATGTGCATAGATTATAGGGCTCTGAATCAAGTGACAATCAAGAACAAGTACCCACTGCCTAGAATCAACGACTTATTTGATCAATTGAAAGGGGCAACAGTGTTCTCCAAGATAGACTTGCGCTCTGGGTATCATCAGTTGAAAGTGAAGGAAAGTGATATACCCAAAACAGCTTTCAAGACCAGATACGGACACTATGAGTTCGTAGTCATGCCTTTTGGTGTGACTAATGCACCTGCAGTCTTCATGGACTTGATGAACAGAGTGTTCAGAGAATACCTTGACAAATTTATCATCGTGTTCATTGACGACATTCTAGTCTATTCCAGAACCCCAGAGGAGCATGACACGCACTTGAGAATAGTCCTGCAGACCCTACAGCAGAAACAACTTTATGCAAAATTCTCGAAGTGCAAGTTCTGGTTAAATCAGGTGGTGTTTCTAGGTCACATTATTTCTAAAGAAGACATTCAAGTGGATCCTGCCAAGATAGAGGCAGTCAATAATTGGCATAGGCCCAAGAACGTTAGAGAGATCAGAAGTTTCCTTGGTTTAGCTGGGTATTACAGAAAATTTGTGGAGGACTTTTCCAAGATAGCCTCTCCACTAACAGCCCTAACGAGGAAGGACAAGAAGTTTGAATGGTCAGACAAATGTGAGCAGAGTTTCCAAGAGCTAAAGAAGAGACTGACCAGTGCTCCCATCCTGATAGTTCCAGAAAGTGACAAGAGTTTTGACATCTACAGTGATGCTTCCAAAATGGGCCCAGGAGCTGTACTCATGCAAGAAGGAAAAGTTATAGCTTATGCTTCCAGACAACTCAAAGACTATGAGAAGAACTACCCCACTCATGATCTTGAGCTGGCAGCTGTGGTCTTTGCACTAAAACTCTGGCGACACTACTTGTATGGAGTCCAGTGCAGAATCTTCACAGACCATCAGAGTTTAAAGTATTTCTTCACCCAGAAAGACTTGAACATGAGACAGAGCAGGTGGCTGGAGTTGGTCAAAGACTATGACTGTGAAATCCTCTACCACCCAAGCAAAGTTAACAAAGTAGCAGATGCACTAAGCAGAAAATCCAGTGCATCCCTGATGTCTTTGTCATCATTAGCCCTCACTACAAGAAAATCCTCATTCAACAACACTCAAACGACAACGGTTTTATGCCAAACTGTTGTCTTTTTGCCTTTTAACAACGGTTTTAACAAAAATCGTTGTCTTTGAACAGTTTTTTTGGCTTACGACAACGGTTTTTAAAAACCGTTGTCTATTTATGTTTTTTTGGGGCGACGACAACGGTTTTTAAAGGCTACGATAACAGTTTTTGAAAACTGTTGTCTATGTACGTATTTTTTTGAGATTACGACAATGGTTTTTGAAAACCGTTGTCTATTAAGTGTTGTTGAATATAATTATTTTTTCCTTCGCCTGTTTTCTCCCTTCGCCATTTTTTACCGCCTCGTTTTTTCTTTCCCAAATTGTTGCCGCCGCATTCCCCCCAAATTTTGGTCGATTTCTTCACCTACTTCACGTTTTTTTTCTCCTTTCCTCTCCAAGCCCTAAACCTGCCTCCCCTTCTCCTTTCCTCTCCAAGCCCTAAACCCATTGCCCCTTCACGACTCGTAGCGAACCAGTCGCGGGGAGGGAGAGAGATGGGCAACAGAGGCCACAAGCATTGGAGCAACCAAGGAGGATTAGCAACGGAGGTCGCATGATCCAGAGGACGACTCCAGGAACGAACGGTGTGGCCAAGCATCATGGCCATGGAGGCGCGGTCACGGCAGCAATGACGGCAGCGACGTGAGGTGGGAGGGTTGCATGGAGTTCGAGGAAGGGTCGGATGGGGGATCTGATGGAGGAGAGAGCCTTGCGAGGATGAGAAGCCTCATGGACGGCGACCTGGAGGAACTCAAAGGGTGATTAATTTTGTTCGAGACATTTAGAGACAAGATTGGAAACTTCGAAGTTCGCTGTGAGAACCAGATCAGAGAGCTTCTGAGTCTGTACGAAGCTTCCTACATCGAGAAGGAAGGAGAGGCTGTGCTAAAGGAAGCCATGGATTTCGCGACTGAGCAGCTGAAAGAATTCATGGAGGAAGGATCTGTTCCTGAGGCTGGCGATCTCAGAGTTCAGGTAGCCCATGCGCTGCAGCTTCCACTGAATTGACGGCTGGAGAGAGTGCAGCACAGGTGGTTCATTGAAGCATTCCGTGGAGACGACACCATTAACCCTCTCCTCCTGGAGTTTGCTAAGCTCGACTTCAATATGGTTTAGGATGCGTACAAGAGTGAACTCAAAGAGCTCTCCAGGTAAATTAACTGCATCTAATTAATCAAACTTTCGATGTTTTTATAATAACAATTTCAAAGTTTAATTACTTTTTAAATGCAGATGGTGGTCCGGGCTCGGGCTTTCAGAGAAGCTGCCATTTTCTAGGAACAGATTAACTGAGGGCTATCTGTGGACAGTTGGTTTCACTTATGAACCAGATAACCGGAGATGCAGAATGATGTAAACAAAGGCAATCTATTTTATTACAGTGATTGATGATATTTACGATGTTTATGGAACCTTGGATGAACTCCAGCTCTTTACTGATGTCGTCGACAGGTGACAGCAGCACATTCACCATCATCGTCAAGTCATGTATATATGTTTTATCACGAGTATCGATCTAAGATCGAGTGAGTTTTGTTGCAGATGGGACTTAACTGCCATGGACAAGCTTCCAGAGTACATGAAACTATGTTTCTTTGCACTCTTCAACATGGTGCACGAAGAAGGCTACTGGGTGATGAAGGAGAAAGGCTTGGACATTGTGCCTGGCTTAAAGAAATAAGTAAATTAAATTATAAATACTATTTCAATTTTCTTCGTTTTGCTTCTTTGTTATTAATCAATTGTTGGTATATTAATTTTTAGTGGGGAAATTATGCAAAGCATACTTTGAGGAAGCAAAATGGTTCCACCATGGACAAACTCCCAAGCTCCAAGAGTACTTGGAGAATGGTTGGGTATCAATCTCTAATCCGATCATGCTATTTAATGCTTACTGCATGGGCAAAGACTTAACTGGAGAGGCCTTGATGTGTTGTATCCACTTTTTTCTTTCCTTGAACCTTTGTTGTTTCCATACCTTAATATTAGAAACTTTATTCATATATTGGTTTCGACCAGAACCTGTAGCCAGGTAGAACTCTAACTCATATACTGACTTTAGGTTCTTTATGGTGCTGATTTTGACACTGGGGGGTTTTCAGTTGTGGCTTTCTCAAAGAGTGATCCTCTGCGAAGGTATGAGCACTAGGGGATTAGTATATGAGTTCTGGATGGAATTTAAATAACATCATGGCATGCTATTATTTCCTAAGAAAAACTGTGTACTAGTCTATTATGTCACAAAATTGTGTTTACATCATTTAATAAGTATCAAATGTCAAGTCATATTTATTCTTTTCCCTTTTAACAAAAAATGTATTTGTATATATAAGGTGAAGTTTCTCTATTAACACAATGCTTCTACAGTAGTTTACTGGAAACTTTTACTGTCATGTTCGAAGAGTAAATAGTTTCATTCTCTAGTTAATTAGAATTACCTTAGTTCAAAGATGGATTTTTTTTTCAAATTATAATAAAAATCCAGACATACTAGGTTATAAAGAATATTATAGTAAAGAATATTATAGTTACATAAATCCAGACATACTAGGTTATCTCCTGTGTGGAAAAATCAAGTCATTTAATGAGAACTTTCAACTTCTTGGATTAGGTTTTGCTAGTAACTATCTAATTATATATTATTGTATTTTTGTCTTATTTCATATGCACATTTCAGTGTATGCTTTCTTCTTGGTATCTGTACTAAGAACTCAATATTAAGAGTTAATCAATATGCTATTGCAGGGGTAAAGTTGCTGAAGGTATAGATTTTGATCGACACTATGGAAGACTTGTTATCATGTTTGGGGTTCCTTTCCAATATACACAGAGTAGTTGATCTTAAGGTTAATTGTCATGTCATCACTAAATATGGATCCTTCCCATCTAGCTTCTCTAGTTTGATTGATTGGAATGAGGAAATTCTGAAACACCTTTGCTCAATCATCACTTTGGATGTTGTATGAATTAAGGTTATGAATTGAGCGATAGTTTTCATGGGCAATATTTCTAATTTGACACTTTGTTCCTTACCGAGGCCATTCCTATTCTTATTTTCCTTGCATGGTTTGTTTGTTACCTTAAAGCTGTCTCTACTTGAGAAGATGGGAGCTTAAATAGAGCAAGAGAGGAGTGATAGTAATCATTTCCCTTGTCGACTTAGGTGGTAGGGCAAAAAGGGTAAAGAAGGGAACAACTTGGCTCTTTTTTCCTCACATTTGATTCCTTCCAAAATGGTTGTAACAGGGGGAAAGACTGAAAAACAGTGGTTTAACCTTGCAACGCTTGTGGTTCTATTTGTTTTTATTTTTATTTTCAATTACCATTTTTCAATGTCGTTGAGGAATTCAAATAACTTCCTTTTGTTTTTTCCAGAATTTTGCTTGCTAGGTTATTGTATTTGCGTGAGAGATTCCAGATAAAAGAGGGTGCTTTCTTACTTTTGATGCTTTGGTATGTCCAATTTGGCCCTTTTATTCAGGTCTTATACAATTAGCTATTTTCTGTTGCCAGTCTTATTATTGGGGTACTTTCTGAATTATTTTTAGAGTTCAACCATGTGGAAGGAAAATACATTTGGTAAATATATATACAACACGACAGAATATGTTGCAATTATGCTTGTCTACAGAGATTTTCAGTTTATTTGTATTTCTTATATTCTCTGTATTATTATTCCTATATTCTCTGTATCACTTATTTATTTTTTATTTTTTTGCCAAGTTACTTTATAATATTTTATTGTTACTTTTTGTGCAGGGACTTTCCGTTCCCAGATGCAATCAACAGACGAAACCAATGAAGACAAGAAAATATTTTATACTCTATTTCTTACAAAATAGACAAATATTTCTTCACCAATCGGTACAAAGACAACAATTGAAAGTTGTAACTATCTGATTGATAAGTCCTAGGCTATTTGGTTGAGTTCAAGTGATCATTGAAGCATTTTCAATGTTTCATTATATTAATGTTCAAGCTACATAGTAATTTGCATGCCTAGATGTTAAGCCTACCTAGGGCTAGACTGATCTTTGATCTTTAGTTTTTTTATATTTCATTCCTGTATTTTGTAATACCTTTTATGCATAGATCTTGATCTATACAACTTTTTATTGGTATGTTAAAAACATTTTGCTCAATTCATTTTTTTCCAATTAGCGTAAATTAAATTCCTTGACGTTTGCAACTGTTGCACCCATTTCATAATTGATGAAATTAATTGTTTTGTTTAAAGCAAATTTTTATTAGATGTTGTCATTTTTCCCTGGTTATTATTCAATTCTTTTTTTTAATGCATCTGTTGTAGTGATGTGGAGATGAACATTATGTTGGAGAGCTCCTTGAATGCAAAGGAGAAAATAATCTCTGAGTTGAATATGGAGCTTCATAACATGGAATCCACATTATTAAAGGGGAGGGAGCAGCATTTGAATGAGATAAAGAAGTTGAATGCACTAATCAATGAAAAGGTTTCAGTTCTTTGTTTATACCTAATTTTTTATACGATAACTTATATGAAGTATAAGTTGCAACATTTTGGCATTTGAGATGACCAACAATTATAGTTCAATTAAAATTTTATCACAATTTCTCGGCACAACAATATGATCTTGGACATGTTTAAAGCTATCACATCCTTTATTAACACAATTAGATTTGATAAAATAGCAATGCTTACAGTTCCTAATCTCTATATCTCTATTTTCTTGCAGGATAGTGCTCTTTTGGAGATAAGAAGAGAACTTCAAGAAAGACCAACCACAAGATTAGTTGATGATCTGCGTAAAAAAGTTAAAATTCTTCAGGTCCATAAAATGCAATTGACCATTGGATTCACCTTCCTAACATTTGTGCACATGCATTCTTCTTTTGGATTCCTTTATACTGTTTGATATTGCATACTCAAGAGCCACGCTTAAACAATTTTGCAATATAACTATACTTTTGAAGATCCACTTAGGTATTTAGCCAGTAGTTGTTTCAGTTCATCTACATTCTTCCTTTCTTTATTCTTAGTAGTTTGTTCCTAATTGATGATGTATTTAGCCATGCTTTGCTCCCAGTGTAATTATTTAGAGAGATAGTTTAACATACTTGTAGTTTGTCCATTGGAGGATTTTTGATGATACAGTTCAATGCTACAAATTTCACTTATTAAGTGTACATATGGTGTTATTCCATACCAATGCAACAGTGAAATCAAAGGTCCATTTTCAATGCTTTGCTCTCAAGTTGTTTCGGTTAGTAATGATCCTAAAGATAACCTTTTATTCTTACAAGATTGTTCCAGATAGCCTCTGTCACAATATTATTTACAATTTTCCTTTATCATGACTATTTCAGATATATAATTTAACATAATTTCAATTTATTAAGTTAAGTCACAGTCTTACTTGAGTGTACTAACAGGCACAATGCATTCAACAATACAATTTAGTTGCTCAGGAAATAGTTGAAACAAATGCATTAGCTTGTTCATTGATATAGGATATGGTGAAACAAATGCATTAGTTGAAACAAGCTATCACATCCTTTATTAAACAGGAAAATGCATTTTTATTATTCATAGGCATTTAGTTTAGATCAAGTGACATTTCTTTATCTTCTTCTTACAGGTGGAGTTTGAAGGATTAGGAGAATTAAGAAGCAAGGATGAAGAAGATGAAGGATTAGGAGAATTAAGAAGCAAGGATGAAGAAGATGAAGGCATTTAGTTTATCTTCTTTCTTTATCTACTTGGTCCACTTCGATCCAAGTACGATGCAAACATGGCAAGGATGAAGAAGATGAAGGATTAGGAGAATTAAGAAGCAGTGTTTTGTTACTCTTCTAGTGTTGTACATGGTAAAAGTAGTTCAAATGATCCAACTCTTCAAAATTGGATATCAAGATTAGGATGTTGTGTTACTCTTCTAGGATTAGGATGTTGTGTTGTTCTACCTTTGTTTTAATAGTGTCGTTGTCATTTTGTTGGCTGCTTTTGAAATTTCTTCGGAATGTTGTAAATATTATTTTCGAATGTTAGAAAATTATATGTTAAATTTTATTTACAAATTTAGTATTTTGAATGATTTATAATACTAGAAAATTGTATAATAAATTTTAATATTTTTTTTATTTTTTATCAAAAAAAGACAACGGTTTTTCACTGTTGTCATAAATAGTTTAAAACTGTTGTTGAAGACCCTATTATTAAATGTAGACGCTTAAAGACAACGGTGAAAAACGGTTGTCTTTGAAGGAAAAGACAACAGTTTTTCACCGTTGTAAAAACTGTTGTCTTTGTCTTCAAAGACAACGGTTAAAAACCGTTGTCTTTGGGTACCCCCTTTAACAACACAGCCTTTAACAACAGTCCGAAAGTGGCTACGACAACGGTGAAAAACCGTTGTTGTAAGGTTTTTTTCTTGTAGTGCCTGGCACTGCAGAAGGAGTTGTCAGATTTTGGAATGGAAATTATTTATGGGCAACTCTCTGCATTGACCTTAGAGTCAACACTGCTTGAGGATATACAAAGAAAGCAAAGGGAAGATCCAAATATCCAAAGGATCAAGCAAGGGATAAAGAAGAAGACAATTCAGAGTTTAGAGTATCAGACAGTGGAATCCTCTATCAGAGGAACCGCCTTTATGTCCCCGATGATGAAGAACTGAAAAAGAAAATTTTAGAAGAAGCTCATAGTACACCTTACTCCATGCATCCTGGTTCCACCAAGATGTATTAGGATGTGAAACAGAGATTTTGGTGGTCTGGACTCAAAAGAGATGTTGCAAAGTATGTCAGTACATGCCTGACATGCCAGAGAGTCAAAGCAGAGCACCAGAGACCAGGAGGAATGTTACAACCTCTCCCAATACCAGAATGGAAGTGGGAAGACATATCCATGGACTTTATAACAGGTCTTCCAAGAACCACGAACGGATATGATGCAATATGGGTAATAGTGGACAGATTGACCAAGTATGCTCATTTTCTAGCCATCAAGGTGTATCATTTTATAGAGCAGTTGGCACAACTGTATGTTAAGGAAGTGATCAGACTTCATGGAGTTCCTAAATCTATTGTTTCTGATAGAGATGGACGTTTCACCTCTCACTTTTGGGAGTGTGTTCAGAATGCATTAGGCACCAAACTCAAGTTCAGCACAGCCTTCCATCCTCAGACTGATGGACAGACAGCGAGTAAATCAGATTTTAGAAGATATGCTCAGAGCTTGTGGGCTAGATTTCAAGGGAAGTTGGTGCAAGTATCTGTGCTTAGCTGAGTTTGCCTACAACAATAGCTATCAGGCCACCATCAAGATGGCACCATATGAGGCATTGTATGGCAGGAAGTGCAGATCACCCATTTGCTGGCAAGAAGTAGGTGAGAGAAAAGAAATGGAGGAAGAGCTGGGCATTCAGACTGAGATGATAGATGATACCACTCAGGCTATCCAGAAGATCAGACAGAGGATTGAGACTGCCCAGAGTAGACAGAAAAGTTATGCTGACACACGCTGTAGGCCACTTGAATTTCAAGTAGGGGATTCAGTTTTTCTCAAGGTTGCTCCGATGAAGGGAGTGATGAGATTTGGCAAGAAGAGCAAGTTAAGTCGTCGCTACGTAGGACCCTACCTGATCATAGAAAGGATTGGGAAAGTAGCATACAAGCTGGATTTACCTCAAGACATGTCAGCAATACATAATGTATTTCATGTCTCCATGCTAAAGAAGTGTCTCCACGACCCTAGCCAAGTGATTCAGCCTCAGTCAGTGCAGATCCAGGAGGATCTTAGCTATGAGAGCAGACCTACACAGATAGTGGACAGAAAAGTTAAGAGACTAAGGAACAAAGAAATGTCACTAGTGAAGGTCATCTGGCAGAATCAAAAGCACGAGGAAGTTATGTGAGAGCGTGAGGATAGCATGAGACAAAAATATCCAAAATTATTCTAAGTTCGAGGACGAACTTTTTATAAGGCATGGGGAAATGTAACAACCCAAATTTTCTCATTTCGAGTCCTAATATTAATTAAAAAAATATTTAGAAATGCCTTAGAAATATTTTAGAGATTTTTAGAAATTTTTAGACTATTTTTATGTAATTTTTGGAGTTCGTTTGACATTTTTACCAAAAGGAGGAAGTTTCAAAAACTAAAGAGGCTCGGCCGAGGTTCGAACCCGCGACCTCCGACCCGAACCAAGACTTAAGCGAAACGTGATAGCCAAGTGCCCAAGCGGGCTGTGCTAATTAAGGAAGGAGCAAAATATATTTATATGGTAGATAGTTAACAGAATATTGAAGTTATAAGAAGAGAACTTAGGTGTTGTCGTGACCGAAACCTAAAACCCTTTTCCCTCTTTCTCTCGCACGGTGTCGGGCGGTGCTCGGGCGGAAAGCAAGGGGAGTTAGGGCACGTCTCCGGCGGCCGACCAAGGCTCGATTCCGAGAGATTTCTTCATCCTCACGATCCTCTCGGTAAGGAGATCACGTAGGCGCAAGAAGAGGCCAGAAAACTCGAGTTATCCGAACCCTAGAAGCCCTCCTTCTTCGGTTGTAAGTCCAAGAACTCCAAGAATAAGTAAGTTGCTTACTCACCTGCAGTAAGAGTAGTTCCGAGATCTTCTTTCCTTGCTTCCGTGAATTGAGGATTTGGATTCTTGTTTTCTCCTTGATTTTATTTCGAAGCACGTTGTAAGGAATAGGGTTTTCGAAGTGTGCTTCCATGTGTAGGAAAAGCCCCCTAAATGAGGATGCAGTAAAATGGATTTGTGTCTAGTAGACCTTTAGAGACTTATGGGTTGTTGTAAGTAAAGCAAGGTTAGTTTTCTTTATAGAATTCCAGTAGATTGCAGTGGCTTTGTTAGACCTTTGGTTTTAAAATTGTAAACATGCTGATTAGACTATTGTTCCATTTATTCTTTAACATGTTGTAGATCTTTAGTTCCTAGTTTCTTCATGCAATTTGAGAACCACTGATTGAGAGGTTTGCATTCCTGTACAGATGTATTAGATTGAACTCTTTCTGGAAACAAGTTAGTTGGTGGCATTGCTAGAGTTATGAGCACAGTTTAGTAGTACTAGAATTTTTTCTATGAACATGTTTATACTTGCTGGAATCTTGTGATAGATTAGAAAATGTTGAAATTTAGTGTACAGATATATGTATGCAAGAATTTATTGTGAACAATTTTGCATGTGCTGGAATTTTAGTATTAGTTTTATTTTAGAGCATGCAATTACAGAATTTATGCTACTTTCATGAACCTGAACAACTTCTCATTTTGTGCATATAGTCCTAGATTTTTCTGTTCCATTTAATAAGCATGAATAGCCATGAATTTTGGTGGAGTGTTTATGTGTTCCATTAAACCCTTTTTGAGGATTATGAGTAGCTATAAGTAAGAAAAGACCAAGGTCTTGATAGGATTCTAAATTTTAAGAATTGGAATCAGCAGCACACCAAGTGCTCAAAGAAATGCCAAGGCATTTTATTATAAGAATATTAAAGATAACAAGTATTTTATTTTTAAAAGACTAGTACCCGACTTCCAAGGTTGTCGTTAAACAAATCCAGGTGACCAATTCCAAGGTCTTGACCCTGGTAAGACCAAGGTCTTTACCCTCTTAGGACTGGTGACTAGCTACCACAGTCTCTATTAGGGTGCGCGCATTGGTACTAAGCCTGGGCCCAAGAGAAGCTTTATTATTATTTTGAAGTATTAAACTGTATGTATTTGAACTAGCAAAGCAAGTGTCATAAAAGTTTAATTCAGCAAGTTAGCTTCTTTATTTTCAAGTTCAGCAAGTTAGAATTGATGGTTTCTTTTAGCACTGCAAACCTTAGTTTGATTGCTACTTTCATGAAGCATTGCAGATTTTTAGTTTGCATTTAGCTCTTGGGGTTCTTGGGTAGCAGTAGGCGTGCACCACAAATGAAGAATTGCAGAATTTTTACATTTTGTAGCAGTGCAGATTTTTGCATTTTGTAGTAGTGCAGATTCTTGCATTTTGTAGCAGTGCAGATTTTTCATCAAGCATCTAGTTTCTTTTATTGTTATATACATGAGTAGATTTTCTAGTTTTCTATTTGCTATTAATTCGAAGCATGCAGTATTAGTTTTATTTGTTTCCTGATTAGTTTATTGAGCATGATTAGCCTTGTCTTCCAGCATGCAGTTTATTCTTGTATATCATGAGTATGCAAATTTTAGTGCTTTGCTATTAGATGAGCATGAGTAGTTTTCTTCTTACAGATTCAGTTATAGCATTACAAATTCAGTCTCTTTGTTATATAGTAAGCATGATATTCTGTTAATTCCATGCAGCATAGATTCCGTGCAGCATTGATTTCTTTATTTTCTAGATTTCTTTGTTATTAGATTAACATGAGCAGCTATATATGTTTTCTTTTAAAGCATTCAGTTTCTAGTTTCTTTTTGAATACATGCATATCCGAGTTTTGTGAGTTAGATAGCGCTTACGAAGCAATTTTGCTTATAGATTGCATTTCCTCTTACTACAGATAAAGGAAAGGAAAAGTTATAGCAAAGGAAGGCGACAAGGAGGTGTTCGATGATGTGTGTGATGCCAGGACTATGGGAGAGACTTGGGACATTATTGAGTTTCCGTGTTTTAGTGGATAAGGAACATTTGAGATTGTACTTTATATTCCATGTCATTTGAGATTGTACTTTATATTCCATGTCATTTGATATTATTCTTGCTTTAGATTGCATGCTAAGATGAGTTCAGTTTAGTAAGTAGGTACTTTTGTGTTTGCATTGAGATATAGTTTCATATGTTTTCTGCTATTATGAGTTATATGTGCATGTCAGTATTGTATTGTATTTTAGTCCTGCTGAACTGCATATACTCTGCCGAAATTTTATGTTTTCTGGAAAAATTTTAATGTACAGTTTGCTATACTAGTCAAGTAAGAATCTATAGTAGTTATGTAATGGACACCTTTAGAGAGTAGTAGTAAGAAGGGTGGTCGTTACAAGAATTAAAAATATTTTTTATGTTACTTAAAAAAAATTAGAATATTTGTGCATCCACTATTTTTTGCTAATTATAGATTAAGAGCAACTTAAAGTTTCGGCTAAAAAAATCATTTCATTAAAATCTATTGGATCAAATATAGTTTGATAGATGCTTCTTCTGGTACAAAAAACATTCTTCATAGGAAAACCAAAAGAAATCGAACTAGCGCTAGCCATCATGATTAGATTCCTCACCATTGTCGCTGCGACGACACCAAAGACAAGAGGTACTCCCTGATGCTTCCTCCTACAAGCTTCGAGGTACACTAGCAAGTATTAAATATACAGGAAGTTTACAATTTCAGGATGAAAAACAAAGTTCCCTCAAGCTCCACTGCCTGACATTCCCGTGCTCCCCTCGACGACACACTTAGAAGTGAGACAGATCTTGCTCATCCTTGTCTAATGTCTCCAGATCGATTCGAAGGGAAGAGTGAAGAGGAGATGACGACCAGACTGGAATCCCTGATCTACGCCCTATGCCCTTCACGTCCTCTTCCTCGTTCACTTATAAAAAAAAATTACAACAATAAAAGAAGCGTAGATTCATACCACCTTCCTCTTACAGGATGAAGAAGAGCTCGTCGAGGAAGTCGGGGGGATTCTGGTGGCAGCGAGGTGGCGACAGAGGGGGGAATGCTTAGGGATTGAGAAGAGATCAAGAAAGAAAAACATGAAGTAGATGAAGAGAACGTAGGTTGGATGGAAATGCTTAGGGATCGAGAAGGTAAAGGGGAGGAATGCAGCGGAAAAAAATTTCGGGAAGAGGGAAAGAAAAAACACGGCGGCAAAAAATGGCGAAAGGGAAAAATCGGCGAAGGAAAAAAAAACAATGGTATTCAACAACACTTAATGGACAATAGTTTTCAAAAACCATTGTGGTAATCCTAAAAAAACACACATAGACAATAGTTTTCAAAAACTGTTGTCGTAGTCTTTAAAAACTATTGGCGTAGCCCCAAAAAAGCATAAATAGACAACGATTTTTAAAAACCGTTGTCGTAGGCCAAAAAAACTGCTAAAAGACAATGATTTTTGTTAAAATTATTGTTAAAAGGCAAAAAAAAATAATGATTTGGTATAAAATCGTTGTCGTTTGAGTGTTGTTGAATGAGGATTTTCTTGTAGTGACTTTTCAGGATGTAAGACATGTACCTCACTTACCTCGTGTTCTAATGCTCTCCCTTCATCATAGCTTTCTTCTGAGGATCCTCCCCTTTCATCGATGCTCATCTCTGAGCTGCTTTCATCTTCTCCTTGGTGGTCTGCCAATAGGGCTAGTCCGACGTATTCTTCAACTTTTGACTCCGATGATGACTCGCCCTATGTTCCTTTTAAGTTTTTGTGCCTTGATTTAGCTTGCTCTTTCTTTTTCTCCTTCGTCTTCAGATTTGGGCAATCATCCTTGATGTTCCCTTCTTCATTGTAGTTGTAGCATCGAACCCTTCTTTTGCTTCAAGAATGTTTCTTATTCTATGCTTTATTAAATTTATTAGATTTAATAAACTTACTGATTTTTTTTTACCATTAAGACTACTTCATCTTCATCGATTGACCCTTTGGAATCTGGATTGTCCGTTCTTGCCTTCAACGCAACATTCTAACTGGGCTCCTTTTTCAATTATGTACATCTAGATTCATGAAATTCTTAAGTGAAAAATAAACTCTCTAAAGTACTTACCTCTAGATCTTTAGAAATATAATAGGAGTCTACTATAGTTATTCAATCTTGTGTCCTAGGGAAAGCATTTAACGTATTCCTTAAAAAATCTCAGTTTGTTACCTATTCTTCGAGATTCATAAGTCCACTGATTAACTCCTTCAACTTGGTGTGCAGTTATGCTACTAATTCTCCTTCCTTTAGCCGGAGATTGGTCAATTGGTTCTGGAGCATATCCTATTTTGCGAGCTTGGCTTTCTCCCAAAGTTTCTTTACTGATTCATAGGCGCCGATTTTGTTGACTTCTTATAGAGGTAGTATGCTCAGGAATTTGGCTCGTCCATTTGTTACGAAATCTGCTTGCTCCTTCTTGGTCCAGAGATACTCTTCTTTTTTCTTGTTAGTCTTTGGGGGATACAAAGTCATATTTAATTATCAAAAGAATTTTAAAATCAGTATTGGAAAATACCTCCATGTGTTTTTTCATAATACAAATTCTCCCTCAAACTTTGGCGAATAGATGCTCAGTTTGGCCATCGTCTAGGTACTGCAATCGGTAGTTAGTCCTTCTAAGGCGTTCTGGCTCTGTTACCACTTGTTAATGCAACGAGGACTGAAAAGAGGGGGGGGGGGGGGGGGGAATTGCCTACAAAATAAAATTATCCCTTCACATTCTTTCAACTTAGATTAGTAAGCACAATTAATTTAAACATAAAAATGAACAACTAAAAGAAAGAAGTAAGAAGGCCAAAAATTAACTTGGTTACAACTTAGGTAGTTGTTAATCCAAGGCTCTAAAAGTGCTCCACTAGAATTCTCTTTCATTGTAGGTGGAGAAGCCTCTTATGAAAGTTGATAGCTCAAAAGAAAGATTAGGAAATAGCACAAGACTTGTTGTTCAAGTTGTTGTTGAATTCCTACGTCCAGGAGGCCCCTAGAAAATGTTATCCGTAGCCTGAATGTGCCTTCAAAGTAGTCAAAAGATCCTTCCATCGGATAGATTTTATCCATCAAGGGTAAAACTTTATCTTCGGATAACAGTTAGTTAAGGCGTCTTCCATAGGATGGAAGGTGCCTTCCATGAAGCATTGAAGGCGCCTTCCAACCCATGGAAGGCGCCTTCCACAAGGCAGACAAAGTTGGTCTTCTTCGTTGGTGATGCTCCGGTTATCCGGAGTTGAGATCACCGGATCCCAACTCTGATCTTTTCTTCGAGCAGCCTTCCTCCCCGACTTCTCATCCCTACTGCCGCACACGTCCTTCTCGTCCGCCGTGTACTCTTCCTATAACGACCACCCTTCTTACTACTACTACACTCTAAGGATGACCATTACTTAACTACTAACTCTACTTAACCGGTATGATCGAAACCACGAGGTGTCTCTACCGAAAAATTTCGACAAAATCTCCCCTGTATCGGTGACCTTAAACTGAGATACAAACATAATATACATCAGTCACAGGTGGCTGGAACATATATCAAACACAAAAAAGAAATAACATCACCACGCAGTTTAATAAAATCAAATCATGCAAGTAATGAATAGCGGAACAAAATAAAATATAGCTTCCTACTCCAAAATTTTCTTATCAACTTATATACAAAATTTATCTAACAAATTCCTAAACTAAGTCCCAAGATTTCCATAGTCCTGGCATCACACACCATCCGCGCCACCTTTTCGCCTTCCTTTGCTAAATCTTTTCCTTTTCTGTATCTGCAGTAAGAGGAAATACAATCTATAAGTAAAATGCTTAGTAAGCGCTATCTAACTCACAAAAACTCGAATATGTGCATGTAAATACAAAAGATACTGAAACTGAAATGCTAAAAAGAAGGCTACTCATGCTCATCTAATAACAAAGAACTAGAAATGAGAATATATACTGCTCATGCTAGAATCAATAGCAAATGGAATAGAACTAAGAACTCAATACTGCTCGTGCTCGAAATAGCAAAGAAAAGCCTAACAAGAAAGGAAAGTCTAAACAGCATAGGGAAGTCTAAACAGCATGCTAGAAATAAGACTAATCATGCTCAATAAACTAATAAGGGAAACAAATAAAACTATTACTGAATGCTTAGAATTCTAAAGAACTAAACTTACTGATTCTAAGCATCTTTGAAGCTTGTTTCATTTGTTCCAAAAACTTATACTTTAATACTTCAAAATAATAATAAACTTCTTCTTGGGCCCAGGCATAGTACCATCTTATGCGCGCTCCCTAATAGAGACTGTGATAGCTAGTCACCAGTCCTACGAGGGTAAAGACCTTGGTCTTACCAGGGCCAAGACTTTGGAATTGGTCACCTGGATTTGTTTAACGACAACCTTGGAAGTCGGGTACTAGCCTCTTCAAAGTAAAATATCTTAATTACTTTTTCTTTAAATGTTTTGACATTTTAACAAGCACCTTGTGTGTCAAAATCCCTAAAGTCTTGATTTGAGGATCTACTTAAGGCCTTGGCATTTTTCTTTCTTTTCTTTATCTTTCTTATACTTTTCTTAAACTCAAAATACTGTTAGGGTATTTTTTCCATATGCATTTATAAGTGAAATCAACTAGGTAACACACAATCATGCATATTTAAGGGAAATCTAAAGCCTTGTTCTACAATGCTATCCATAAACTATCTATTAGCAAATCTGCACTACTAAAGAAATTAAATACTTAAAGCAAATCTACACTACAATGCTTAACAAGATTCTGTACTACAATGCTTAACAGAAATCTGCATTGCAATGTTAAATAAAAATCTGTACACTAATGCTTAATAAAATATGCACCCTAATACTTAATAAAAATCTGCACCCTAATACTTAATAAAAATCTACACTAAGATTCTGCACTACAAGGAGATTTCAACTACATTAAAATTCTGCACTTCAAGAAGATCTAAACTGCACAAAAATTCTCACATGACAATTATAAGCCTATAATTTCATATTCTAATAACCGGCTGAGACCAAATGGAATCCTTGATATTGACACATCCAAGTACCATTAAACTTATGGTCAGAAAGGAATTCTCAGTATAAAATCTATATTGATCAACATATAAATCTCTTTTCTCATCTTCTAAACTAAACTTCTACTCTGAAGTTACTACTTGCATATCTAAATTACTCACATACTTCTCACCTGTTAAATTCATTACATCAATTCAAATGATCTTTAGTCTTAATACATGATACTTACCAAAACAACATATTATATATGCTCATCTTCACTCTTTCATCCACACTTCTGCACTAAAGAGATTACACTACCTACTTCATCATAAAATAAACCAAAATCACTGCCAGATCAACCTCCAATTAGCCTAATAAACCAATATTTAATCCAAGCCATTCTATGTTCATTGCCTAATAGCAGAACAAAGGGAAACTAAAAGCTTAAAAAAAAAATCTAACTATATACTTGGAATTCGTTGCATAGATATATATATAAACTAAAATTGAAAATCTACATCTGAAATGTTTTCATGAAATCTGAAACTAACATGCTAAACTTAAAACTATAACTACAGGTTAAAGGATCACTAACAAAGAATCTAGTAACATGTTAAACAATTGATAACAAAAAGGGTCTAAACTAGTTAGAACTTGAAACTCTATAAAACTTATACTTCTTATACTTTAAAATATTAATCTTTTCCTATCAAGACCTTGGTCTCTCTTTACTTATAACTACTCATAATCTCCTAAAAAGATTTAATGGAACACATGCTTTAAATTAAAGAACTATTCTTGCTCATTAAGGAAGTAGCAAACTTCAAATCTGCACCCTAAAAGTGGAGGACTGCATCTTCGTGATATGCATGTTATTTATGCCCACGGCAGTAATAGAAAGACTATAAACTATATGCTTAATATTAGAAGGTTGTGCAAGCTTATTATAAACATGCATGCTATTCTTAACCTCTTCCAAAACCTAATTCTATACATAAAGCACCCATCTTTAACAAAATCTTCAACCTCATGCTATAGCAGCCCTAAAGAACTGCTATTAATACACGGCAGCCCTAAACCATGATTAAAGGGTATTAACTTATCCCTTTTGCATATTCAAATTAAGCTAGAGTGGTTGGGATACACGGCAACCCTATAGAACCATTTTTAATACACGGCAGCCCTAAAAACCAATAGATGAGATATATAAATATGCTACCCAACTTAGCATGATAAGTGTCACATAGACCAACTAATCCAATGGTTTCATAGGACAAGCAAAGCCTCTTTAACCATGTTACAACAGAACATAAAGGAGCAAATAAAACTCGAAACTACTAAGTAGGTTCTGTATAGCATATTCCGAAAGCAAAGAAGGATACTAAAGCCCTATGAACCATCTTGTACAACATGTTCCAGAATCAAACAGGAAATCTAAATCCTTAGCAAATCCGAAATTCTTGTACAGCACATTCTGAAAACAAACGAATGCCTAGCAACCAAAATTCTTGTACAGCATGTTCCGAAACAAAGAAGGAATGTACAGGTTAATCCGAATCAAAGAAGGAAACTAAAACCTAAATTCGAATCTGTCTTTCATGCTTAAACTGAACTAATCCTCCTCTTCTTTCTTTAGGGTTCACGGCAGCAAGGAATGTACAGGTTAATCCGAATCAAAGAAGGAACAATCAAAACTAGAAAACTAAATCCCAAATGAAAACCCTTCAAAACAATGATCAAACTATCACTATAAAAGCTGGAATTTACAACTCCCACACAGCATGCTACTGGAATAGGAATCCAGAATAGAAGTTAACACCAAAATTCATCTGTGCATTACTAAGAGCATACTACTAGGAATTCCAAAAACAAGAACCCTAAACATCAAAAATTTCCCTACAACTAAAATACGAAACAACCTTGGTAAAATAAGCCCTGTACAACATGATCCTAACCAAGAGGGACCTAAATCCCTAGCAACACGAATTCGGGTCAATCACAATCCAAAACCAAAAAAAACATGCTGTGGAGGCACGCAAGCTTTAAGATTTCAAGCAAAACTTCGGAAACAAGGAGAGGAATACGGAATAAACTTTGGAGCTATCCTACTGCAGGTGAGTAGCAACTTACCATGCGGTTTCTTGGACTTACAGTCGAGGAAGAGGCTCAAACGCTTCTAGGGTTTCGGTTGCTTGCAGTTTTCGGCGGCTTCTTTGTGTTTCCGAGCTCTCCTCGTCGAGGTGGTCACGCACGGGTGAATACCGGCCGGAAAAAGCCTTTCGCCGGCGCCGGAGACCAAGCCCTAAAACGGTTTCGTCTTCGCCCGAGAGAGGAAAAATCGCCGTCGGGAGAGGAAAGGGAAAATAGGATTTAGGGGTTCGGGAAAAGAAATTAAATCTTTATACTTAGGGTTATTTTCGGTTCCAACTATAGCTTATATATATTTTGTTCCCTACTTTATTAACAAAACTCTCGTGGAACACTTGGTTGGCTGCGTTCTGCTTAAGGCTCGGGTTCGAGTCTCGGCTGCATCCCTTCTTATTCCAATTTATTTCCTATTCATTAACTACTGCTTAAATAGATTTTGCTCCATATTCATTCACAAAACAATTCCAGAATAGTTGGCTAGCTGGATTCGATCAAGGTTTGGTTTGGTTCGAGGTTGCTGGTTCGAACCTCGGCTTGGACATTTTTTTGTCGAAACTTCTTTCGTTTAGTAAAAATACCAAACGACCTCCAAAAATTGCATAAAAATACTCTAAAAATCTCTAGAATTTTTTTATAGCATTTTAAAAATATTTTTGAATTATTTTTGGGGCTCAAAATGAGGAAATTTGGGTTGTTACACTTCCGTAGCACCTCATCCTTCAGATGCACTGAGCCCGTCAACTCCCTTCCCATTTTTTTGTCGAAACTTCTTTCGTTTAGTAAAAATACCAAACGACCTCCAAAAATTACATAAAAATACTCTAAAAATTTTAAAAAATCTCTAGAATTTTTCTATAGCATTTTTTTAAATATTTTTGAATTATTTTTAGGATTCAAAATGAGGAAATTTGGGTTGTTACACTTCCGTAGCACCTCATCCTTCAGATGCACCGAGCCCATCAACTCCCTTCCCATGTAATCCTTTTCGCTAACTGCGTCCACTCGACTTCTTGTGATCCTAAGTTCCTGCACACTTAGACACAATGATCAAATACACAGGACCTAACTTAACTCGATTGATCATATCAAAACTAACCCGGAGTACTTACACCAACAACTTATAGAATGACTCTTTTTCAACCTCCTAATCAATTAGTGAGTCATACCAATCGATTTGGCAGCTTCTAATCGATTACCCCAATCTATTAAAAAGTTTTTTTTTGGTGAGAGAAAGCATCATAATTGATTGCTCAATTAATTCCTAAGCTCTCTATTCTCTTGCGACAAAGACCCCAATCAATTAACCCAATCTATTAGGAAAGACTAAATTGATTTCTCAATCAATTCACTAAGCCTTTGTTCTCTCACGAATCTCAACTTTTTATTCACAAGAAACCTTGTTCAATCGATTAGGCCTAATTGATTTCGGACCTAACTGTGTTTTTGTAAAACACTCCCAATCGATTAAGTACTCTTCCAAATCGATTGTTCTTGGGCTAATCAATTGCTCAATCCTAAACTCTGAACTCGAGTTTAGGGTTCCTTTGTCCAACCCCAAAGTCAACCATGACTCATTGGGACTTCCTATTATCTAGCATCTAATCAACCTTGACCTACTAGGGTTTTCTCATTGCTTAGCCCCGCTAAGGCTTCTGATAATCAAGTGTCCTCCTCCTTAACCCACTTGGATTTTTTTCTTGTCTAACCTCCAGTTAAGACGAGTTACTCAGTAGACTTCTACCCTACTTACCCCTAATTCCCTTGCCTAACCATAATTAGGGTTTTCCTTTACCAATGTGCAAACCTCCTTGATCCACTTGGACTTTTCTTTGCCTAATCTCAGTTAGTGTAAGGATGTATACTAAAAGCCTAGCTTTTTGTATGAACATTTATTGAATGAACATTTATTTTGTAATAAGAATCACATTGGTCAAATGTCTACATTTATGTTAAATGTAGTTGTCCATTTAATTTATATTGTAGATAACATGGTGTGTGGTGTCACACAGAAGATCATGTTATCAGTTCCTTATAAATTATAAATAGTAGCTCACAACCAAGATGGATTGGGGCAAACCATTGGAATGGTTACAGTGTAATTTGATATTAGTTTGTCTTGACTATAAAATTACACTAGTACACTATGTGTGTATTGAGTAGGATCATTTGAGGTTGTTCCTTTTATACTGACTGCATAAAAGAACATAACCTCTGTTATTATGGATGTGCATACTCTTATTCCCGATATAATAACAAGCACATATACTTAGTATTTATTTATTTAAGTTATCAATGGGTGAGATTTATTCATTAAATCAATAGGCCCGATAAGTTGGGAAATAATATTATTTATATGGTGTGTTGTTGATTATAGAAGGAAACTGTGTCCTAGTTATCTATGTTGATGATGTCCCCTTGAGGAGCTCATAAGGATTGTCATGTAAACCCTGCAAGTGGACTTAGTCCAACATAACAATGAACTTGAGTGGTACTACTATTGGAGCTAGATATTAATTAAGTGAGTTGGTAGTAACTCATTTAATTAATGGGCATTCGATATCTTAAACACAGGGAGACTAATGCACTCATGATAAGAAGGAGTTCATAATGTAATATGAGATTGGTGTAGTAGTTCAATAATAACTCTTTAGTGGTATGAGTTATTATTGATGAACTTGAGTTGGGTGTTCGGGGCGAACACAGGAAGCTCAAGCTCATCAGGAGGCCAAAACCAATTCCTCCTCTCAGTTCATGTTGCAGTCTCTTATTAAAATCCTTTTTATCCACCCAAAGCCCAGCTTCTTACCCAAGCTAGGGGCTGGCCATATCCTTGCTTGGTGCCCAAGCAAGGGGATGGTCAAGCCCATCTTGGTGTCTAAGATGTGGCCAGCCAAGCCCCCAAGCAAGGGGTCGGCCACGCACCAAGCAAGGGGTCGGCCACAAGGATTAAAAAGAGAAGTTTTAATATTTTAAAATCTTTCCTTTTATAGTCATCCTCCAAGGGATTTAAAAGAGATATTTTAATTGTAAAAATCTTTCCTTTTATAGCCATCCCACAAGGATTTAAAAGAGATATTTTAATTTTTAAAACTTTCCTTTTATAGCCATCCTCCAAGGGATTTAAAAGAGAGATTTTAATTGTAAAAATCTTTCTTTTTATTCCCATCCCACAAGGATTTAAAAGAGAGATTTTAATTTTTAAAACTTTTCTTTAATAGCCATCTACAAAGGGATTTAAAAGAGAAATTTTAATTTTAAAATCTTTTCTTTTATAGCTATCCACAAAGGGATTTAAAAGAGATATTTTAATTTTTAAAGTTTTTCCTTTTTTGTTGCCCATGCAATGGGTGGTCATGATTAGATTAAAAGGAAGTTTTAATTATATTTAAAACTTTCCTTTTGTAGCCATCCACATAAGGAATTTAAAAGGAAGATTTTAATTTTTTTGTCAAAAAGCTTTCCTTTTTTGCATTCACCAAGGATTATAAAATAAAGGTAGATAGAGCCTTATGGGATAACACATCTAAGAATAGAACCTAAGTCTCCTCTTCTCTTTTCCTTGGTGGTCATCCCTTCTCCTTTCTTTCTTCTCCCTTTGTTTTCTTCTCTTGAGGCCGGTGGCATATCAAGCTCCATCTTCTTGCGGCCGGTTTGCTTGGAGGAGAAGAAGAAGGAGGAGGAGGCTCCCTATTGTGGCATCCCTTGGTGGCCGAAGTTTTGGAAGAAAGAAGGTTTGGGTGGATTTCATCTTGGTAGATCGTCACCCACACGACGTCCAAGAGAAGGAGAGGAATACAACAGAAGATCAAGAGGTCTTTAAGTTACAAAGAAAGGTATAACTAGTTCTTAATTCCACAACGAAACTAGCTTTTTCTTTGTATGGATCCTGAAATACCAACACAAGAGGCTAGTGATTTCGTGTTTTACTTTTTTGTGTTTCGATTTAGTGTTTAGATCTTGTGCTTCTATTGAGATCTTTGTAGTTAAACCTAGGGTTACTGTAAGAAGTTTAAATATTTAATTTCTTTGAAAGGCTTTGTCTAGGAAGTGGTGGATGATCCCATACCCAAGAAGGCCGAGTGTCTCACCATGTTTAATCAACTTTTGTAACATGGGATGAACTTGGATTAATAATGTTAAGTATTATTTGCAATTCAAGTTTTAACTACTGAAGAACACATGAGTTGAATTTGAAGTAAAAATGTTAAGTTCCGTTTCCAATTCAAGTTTAACTCATGAGGAACACATAGGTTGTTAGGAAAGTTCTGTGTTTATACAAATTTTTGTACAGGGGAAGCAAAATGAAATTCCGGGTAGTATCCAACAGTTAGGACTAGTCACTCAGTAGACTTCTACCTTGCCTAACCTCAGTTAGGAATTTCCCTTGCTTAACAATAGTTAGGATTTTCATTTGTCAACATATGATCCTCCTTGATCCATTTGGACTTTTCTTTGCCTAACCCCAGTAAAGACTTCTATTGCCTAGTTTTCAATTAGGTCTTTACTACCTAGCCTCGCTAGCACTTCCACTGCCTAGTTCCCAACTACAGCTTCACTACCTAACCTTGCTATGACTTTCACTACCTAGTTCTTAATTAGGGTTTTACTGTTGCTTAACTTCCAGTTAAAACTTTTCATTGCATAACCTTCAATTAAGGCATTCCCAGACAAGTATCTGGTCACCCCTTGACCTACTTAACTTTCTCTCATATATTCTTTACAAATATATAAGTACAAGTACTGAACTTAAAAACAGATTATACCAACAATAAATGATTAGGAATTGGTTCATCAATTGTCGGAACATGCAGTTGAGTGTTGTTGAGTCGTTTCGGCATAGCGCACAGCTTAGAAGATCGTTGTGAATGATGATGTCTGAAGTAGCTAGCCGAGACCCCTTTTATAGCCTCTTCAGACTTAATCTAGATCCTCTAATATCGGGATCAAGTTTGACTCGACCCGGATCGATCGATCGATCCCCAAGTTCGGTCGATCGTACATACTGAATCCACCCGGCCTTCCATCCAGATGCAGTCTCTCTGGATGAGCCTTCGTTCGGTCGATCGATCAGCTGATGGTGTCCACCTTATATGATCCAATCAACCTGGATCGACTCGGTCACCACTTATCCTCGATTCGGTCGACCGATCCTGAGGTTTGGTCGACCTATCCTGAGGTTCAGCCGACCGATCTTGAGGTTCGGTCGACCGATCCCAAGATGGAACTTGGTCTGATCTCTGGAAATCTGTTCCTGTTGTACTGGGGTTCGGTCGACCGATCCGGCTGTTCAATCGACCGATCAAGGCTAAGTCTAACCCTGCAAAACTTGTTAGTTTCCTGCAAAACAGAATTAGACAAATAACAATTACTGAATAACATGACTGCAATCGAACTATCTAGTTCTGACTTCGGATTTCCTCCGAAAACCCTAGGTCGAACCGACACCTACTGTTCCATCAGCGGGGAACACGTTCTCACTTACTCCTCTCAGGAGAAGTTACCTATTGTCAGACCGATCCTCCAAACCAATTGGACTTTTGCTCAGTGCTCGAGGCTTCAGGACTTTCTACTGGACATCCACTCCATGACCTGTCCAGACTTCCACCTGGTATGTGACCACCAGAGTTTTCACCTAGAATCCCCCCCGACTCTAGGATTTTACCCAAAGCGCTTGACCCACCAAGCCTTTCTGCCTAGGGTTACCACCCCCTAGGACCTAGGGTTATCACCCCCTAGGGTTTTCCACCTGCCTAATGGTAGCTATCCAAATTATATGTCACAAATACACTCCCAAATTAATGTTATGATCGAAAACCCACAACTACATAAGAAAATGTTTTTAGTATAAGGGCCAAGTCGAATTTTTCAAGGATAATGCTAGCAATGTGTTTGTCTCGGATTTGGAACACTCTCTTTTTGGGTTTTCATATTATGAAAAGTGGTTTGGGATCAAAATGTAAAATGAGAACAGAATTGAACTTGCTGACAAATTCATTACCTACTACAGAATTAACTTAAAACAAACTGGAATTCACAAATTTAACACACAATTGCACTAAATGGGATTCAACCTAATTACGACAACCAAACCTTATGAATTCTAAATGCAACCAAAGCAAACTAGAGTTTTAATTCTAAGCAACCAGATATTAATGCAATCCTAAATCTACTTAGCTAAGTGGATTTACCTAATGAAAACTGAAGTGCAGAAAACTCAGTTTAACTCATTACAAATCAAGAACTTAACAAGAGCTCAACACTACATCAAACTAAGCACATGAGAAGTTAATTACTCATTTAACAACTTACTTATCAGTAAATAAATAGATTAAACAAAATTTACAGCAGAAACTGTCGAACCAAGCAAAACACAAAACAGAACACAAAAGATTAGGACTACGACGAATAGATTCATGTAGAAAAATAAAGCTACAAACAAATCTAAGCTATGAACTATTGAATTTAGAAACAAAAGTGCAAGAATAAGAAAATCTAAGCTAAGAAACAAACTACGAAGAAACCTAACATCCCTACAACTCAAATCTTAAATCAAATTTGTCTTCTCCTTGCCGTCACACAAGGATCTGCAGAGAACTCTCCAACAAAAGTCGGAATGGTTATCTCGAACTTCAAAACGAACTCAGATTCATCTGAATCAGCTCACAAATCTTCAGCGAGTTCCAGATTTTGAAGTTGTTCACTGTTGCGCACAGGATTCACTGGTGCTGGAATCGCGAGCTGGACGAAGAATCACAAAGGATGGGGAGTTGTCGAAAATGGATCAAAAGCACCGGAGGAACGTCGCCGATAGCTCTGGAGTGGAATGGGAACTCAACCCAGAGGAACACCCCGGAACTGAGGAAGAAGACGTGATTCCAGCTATAGTACTCCGCCCTAGAAATCGACTCGCTGATGAAGAACGACGATCGGAAGCTGGTCGCCGGAAGCTGAGAACCTCCACGCCGATGAAGACAAGCTGAATTACAGATCTGGATGCAAGAAGGGAGCCACGTTCGCGCTGTCAAGAAAACTGGCACGATGAACAATAACGCAAGCTCACTGTTCACCGTGCCAAATTCTAGCCTTTATACCTAGGGTTTGGTTCAGCCAGGGTCTGACTTGGGCTCGGGCTCAATTGAAGTTAGGTGGAATCTAGGCTCGGTTAAGCCCAAATGTGGTTTTGCACTTCTTCATTTGGTTGGGTGAACCAAGCCTCCACTTGAATCATGAGTTCATTAGTACCCTACAAAACCAAATGCACATAATGAGGAATAAATTATGCATTAAAAGGAAAAAACATCACAAAACTCATAAAGACCTTGTTTGGGAAATATGATTATAATTGAAGGTTAAAATATGTAAATGTATAAAGAACACCACATATTAACCCAAAAATAATATATCTAATCATAGCTTATCACCTAACCGCAGCTAGTACATTCCATCACCTAGGATTACCACCCCCTAGGACCTAGGGTTACCTCCTCCTAAGATTTTTCACCTACCTAGAATCCACTAGGGCTTTTGCTTAAGATAACATAAGACTTTCCTGCAAGCTCAATCAACATTGCTAGATCACAAGACAACTTAACTTTGGACCATTTTCCATAATCAAAACTTAGGTTCGATTGTTTGGTGCTTCCTGCATCAACAATCTCCCCCTTTTTTATTATGACAACTTGGTTCAAAGTTAAGTAAAACATAATAATAATTAAAGGAATTTTAGCATGAGCATAAATACAATAATTTGTAAAAAAGAAACTCCCTTATGCTCCCCCTTTTATAAAAATTATGTTTAACTCTTAACTTTAACTTTTCTTGCCCTCTTTGACATAAATCAAGAAGTAATATAAGGGGAGAGAAGGTTGTTTGACAAAAAAGTTTTTACTCTATTTAACTTTAAGCTCCCCCTGAAGGGTAGCACTTAAAAAAAACTTAGCTAATTTTTAAGCATTGAAAGTGAGTTAGCTTTTTCAAAAAACTTAGCAAAACTTAGAGATGATTTGAAAATACTTAGCATTTTCAATAAAAACTTAGCTAAACTTAATCTTTGAAAATTACTTAGCTATAAAAAAAACTTAGCTAATCTTAAGTTTTAAATCTGTCTCAGCTTTTTTTTAAAAAAAACTTAGTTAAATTTTAGCTTTAAAAATAATTACTTTGACCGATCCCTTCATTCAGTCGATCAATCAGCTGATGGTGTCCGCCTTATATGATCCGATCAACCTGGCTCGACCCGGTTACCGCTTATCCTCTGTTCGATCGACCGATCCTAAGGTTCGATCAACCGATCCCAAGATTGAATCTGGTCTGATCTCTGGAAATATGTTCCTGCTGTACTGGGGTTTGGTCGACCGATCTAGTCGTTCGGTCGACCGATCCGGTCGTTCGGTCAACCGATCAAGGCTAAGTCTAACCCTACAGAACTTATTAGTTTCCTGCAAAATAGAGTTAGACAAATAACAATTAATGAATAACGTGATAGCCTTCGAACTTGTTAGTTAGAGCCCTAGAGCCAATCATTTGATGATTGTATGGACTCATTGTATCATATTCTTGTATATTAATAAAGGCATTTGGATTTTGGTTATTATACTTACTTGTATTGGTGCCAAATAAACTAAGTATAATAATGTCCTTGAGTAGATGGTTCTCACCTATATCAATCAGTTAGTTGAACCGATAGTGAGATGATATAGGGAACACTACTCTTAATCATTCCTAGTCGAGTATTAACATTCAGGGACAATGTTAATGCAATAAGACTAGCATGTAGGTCAACTCGATGACTTGATCTCACAAGTCATGGATATAGAGATATCAAGTTGACACATGTGTATACATTAGAGAATGTATACTGAATGACCCGCCATGATAAAGTATCATGGATCGTTATATGAGTGTCATATACTTTCTCGTGTGGCTATTAGTATGACTACTAGTCCTTAGACCTGAAGTCACCATAGATCCCTACATAAGGAGTTATGTACTTTAGTTTCGTCAAACGTCACCCGTAACTGGGTGGACTATAAAGGCGATTACTGGGTATGTAACAAATTATGCGGAGGGATGTGAGTGATGTAGATGGGATCTATCCCTCCTATATGACGGGAGTGACATCGGTATTCTTGATAGAGTGAGACCACGAAGTGCATAGCCATGCCCAAATGAGTCAATATAGGATATTGAGCTCATTTGATTTAGTGTGTCTACTTGGAGTTCAAGATTTAGATTGATTAGAGGATGACACGGTCTATGCCTCATAATAATCAATCTAGATGTCTAGGATAGAAGGACACTTGTCATATATTGTGAGAAGTCACAATTAGTAGTCACAAGGTGATGTCGGATCTCGATATTCTTGTAACTTGGGTAGTAATGATGTGTTGCTAGATACCGCTCATTACTTATGCTCCTAAATGGGTTTAGGGCATTGCCAACGTTACAAGAACCTATAGGGTCACACACTTAGGACAATTAGATGGAGATTAGGTTCATATGATGAACAAAGAGGATTAGATTCATTTGATGAATCAAATTGGATTAAGAGTAATCTTAATTGGGCTAACTTGAGTTCGACTCAAGTTGATTCATGTGTTCAATGAGTCTAATTTAGATTTTGACTCATTGAAACAATTTAATTAAATGAATTAGATTCATTATATTAAGTTGGCTTGAATCAAATGGTTGGATTCGATCAACCATGGAAGAGATTTGGTCAAGTTTGACTTGACTTGAGAGGAAGATTAAAAGTCAAGTTAGACTTGACTTTATGCCACCTCATTGGTGAGTTGGCATTGAAGTGGACCAATGATGTTACTCCACATCATCATGGGTGCCACCTCATGGAAGTTACAAAGCCATTTTCTTAATAACTTCACATTAATTGCATTTAATGGGGAGTTACACTATGGAAATGTGGCCGGCCACAATTTGAATGAAAATGGATTCATTTTCATTCAAGTGATTATTGCATCTTCTTCCTCTCAAGCTCTCCCTCTCCCTCTCCTCCTTGCTTGGCCGAATCTTACCAAGGTGCTAGCACACCTTTGTGTGAGGTTTTCTCCACCTACGTGTCCGTGTGGATACTTCTAGAGGACCGACGCTTGACGGTCTAGAGATCCGGCAATTCCTTGGACGAGCGGGAACACGAAAGGGCACGCTTCAAGGTATACTTCTTAACACATAGATCTAGGAGTAGATCTAGAAGTTTTGAAACTCGTACTCGTAATTTTCGTTTGGTTTTCCTTGCACGGATCTACGGCTTTGGATAATTCGGGGTTTCCGCGACGCGAAAAGCGGTTTTCGCGACCCGAAAAACCCAACAGTGGTATCAGAGCCACGTGTAAGGCTTGTACGAGTTTAATTTTTGGTTTTATGAAAACTAAACCTTCTGTGATTTTCTGTAAAATTTAGTTTTTTATGTTTTTATAGGTAATTTTTCCGTAGAAGCGAAGCACAAGTATCTCGGCACTTGTAGGCTTCGGCTACCGGGAAGTTTTTCCTTAAACGGCTTCGTTTTGCCCCAAATCCGTTTGGGACAGCGGGCTTGGGTGCCATTAGATCGTAAAGGAGCAACTCACGATGGTTAGATCATGGGTCGGGGTACTGCCCCTAACCCCGCAAGGGGATTTGCTCCGCGATTGCACCCGAAATCGCTAAAAACGAACCTGCCGGGAAGATTTTTCCGAAACGGCAATGTCTCGACCCAAATCGTTTTGGGACAGCGAGTTTAGGCGCTGTTGGATCGCAAAGGAACCCTCGCGATGGTTAGATCACGGGTAGGGGCGCTGCCCCTGGCCCCGCAAGGGGATCCGTTCCGCGATTGCGCCTGAAACCGCTAAACAGGACCGCCGAGAAATTTTACTCGTAAAAATTGTAAAAATTAATTTTAAAATTATAGAAAATTATGAAAATATATAATTTTGAATTATATATTAATTTTGTGATAGTCATGGCCCAAAAACCCAATATGATTGGATTGTGTTGTAATTCATAATACGGCCTGCGTGCCGTTATGTGTTTGCGCGTGTTGTATGTTTTTATTTTTCCGCGACCTACGCGTCGTGCCTTTCTCATATATTCTGGTTGTAAATTAGATTTAGACTCGAATGTAACTCGAGTTTCAAATTGTAATGTAGAAATTGGAGCGGTGGAGGGTCCACACGAGACGGAGTTCCGAGGCGGGCACGAGCAACACAAGGTGGTCAAAGGGAGGAGCTTGGAGAAGCTGTTGACCCTAGGTTGACCATTTGATCTTCTCATTGGCTTGAGAGGATCGTAGTAGGGCCATGACTAAATCACAAATAGATTAATTAGTTAATTGCTTATGTATATGATGCATGTTTAATAAGTAATTAATTAATTAGTGCCTTACGATTAGATTAGATCTAAGTCGTGCACATGATGCACCCTTGCGATTAGATTAGATCTAAGTCGTGCACAAGATGCATCCTTTTCGATTAGATTAGATCTCGATCGAACCAACTCTAAATGCCTAACCGTGTCGTGATACCTATCACTACCTCGATCACATGTATTGTTGAATCTGCCAAAGCAGAGCAATACATATTATCTTGGTAGGGTACGGAGGGACAATCTTGGTCCCGCCTATCAACGCATGGGTGAATACAAACTCAATTAGATTGAGTATTCCTAGTTGCTCAGTTAGATCGAGTCAACTATAGACATTCTTCCAACGGTTGGAAAAGATAGGTCAAAATCACATCTATATTAACTCTCGGGCGTATTAGCCAAAGCTAACTCGAGTTTTAATATAAATGCGGATATTGATTTTATAAATAAGAGTTGCATAGAGATGTAATTGGTAATCGTTACCTACCGATCATACTAAGCCTTGGGCGTATTAGCCAAAGCTAACTCAAGGGTTAGTATGATGTGGATCTTGTCCCACAAGAATTATAGAATTCAGTGGGAGCATCATTTAATTAAAGGTCTAATTAAATGATTTTATTAAGAATATGATATTTATTTCTGCTTTTATTCTGTTGTAGATAACCATGACGTCAAATACGAACACCTTCTCCCTGCGATCTGTCCTTGAGAAGGACAAGCTCAACGGAGCAAACTTCCTGGACTGGTACAGGAACCTGAGAATAGTTCTCACTCAGGAACGTAAACTGTACGTTCTGGAGCAGCCCATTCCGGAGGCTCCTCTTGCCAATGCCCCGCGAGCTGACAAAGATGCTTACAAGAAGCATCAAGATGACGCATTAGATGTGTCATGTCTAATGCTCGCGACCATGAACTCTGAGCTTCAGAAGCAACACGAGTTAATGGGCGCTTACGATATGGTTGAACATCTTCGTCAACTGTATCAAGGTCAAGCGAGGCATGAGAGATTTGAGATCTCAAGGGCACTGTTTCAGTGCAAGATGTCAGACGGGGCTCCAGTAGGCCCATATGTACTCAAAATGATTGGGTACATAGAGAACCTACAAAGGTTGGGGTTCCCTCTTGGCCAAGAGCTGGCCACTGACCTGATCTTGCAATCCTTGCCGGATAGCTACAGTCAATTCGTTCTAAACTGCAATATGAACGAGATTAACAAGCCACTACCCGAGCTGCTCAGTATGTTGAGAACTGCTAAGCTAAACCTTAAGAAGGCTAAGCCCAACACTGTTCTGATGGTTCAGAAACGTAAGGGCAAGGGCAAGCCCAAAGGCAAGGGAAAGTCCCAAGCCAAGGGCAAAGGCAAGCCGAAAGGAGGGGTCGCCAAGGATGCTACCTGCTTCCACTGCGGTCAGACCGGGCACTGGAAGAGGAATTGCAAGGTATACTTGGAGGATCTTAAGAAGAAGCGAAGTGAGACTTCCACTTCAGGTATATATGTTATAGAAGTCAATCTATCTATTTCTACATCATGGGTATTAGATACTGGATGTGCTTCTCACATTTGTACTGATGTGCAGGCGCTGAGAAATAGCAGGGCATTGACAAAGGGCGAGGTGGACCTACGAGTAGGCAATGGAGCACGGGTTGCTGCTGTTGCTGTAGGGACTTATTTTCTATCTCTGCCCTCTGGGCTTGTATTAGAATTAGATGAATGTTGTTATGTGCCTGCTTTGACTAAGAACATTGTATCAGTTTCTTGTTTAGACAAGAAAGGTTTCTCGTTTACAATAAAGAACAAATGTTGTTCCGTCTATTTAAATGATATGTTCTATTGTAGTGCACCTCTGATAAATGGACTCTACATTCTAGATCTTGAGAGCCCTATTTATAACATAAATACCAAGAAGTTCAAGTCAAATGACCTGAACCAAACTTATCTCTGACACTGTCGCTTAGGTCATATAAATGACAAGCGCTTATCCCAGCTCCATTAGGATGGTTTGCTGGACTCATTTGATTTTGAATCATATGAGATATGCGAGTCATGCCTACGAGGCAAGATGACCAAGACTCCCTTTAGTGGGCACAGCGAGAGAGCGACTGATTTGTTAGGACTCATACATAGTGATGTATGTGGCCCTTTCAATGTCGCTGTTAGAGGCGGTTATAGGTACTTCATCACATTTACTGATGACTTCAGTAGATATGGTTATGTGTATTTGATGACACATAAATCTGAATCCTTTGAAAAGTTCAAAGAATTCAAGAATGAAGTACAGAACCAGCTTGGCAAGAGTATTAAGGTACTTCGATCAAATCGAGGTGGTGAATACTTAAGCCATGAGTTTCGTGACTACTTAGCTGAGTGTGAGATTTTATCTCAACTCACTCCTCCTGGAACACCACAGTGGAATGGTGTATCCGAAAGGAGGAATCGTACCTTATTAGATATGGTACGATCTATGATGAGTCACACAGATCTTCCGACATATCTATGGGGATATGCTCTAGACACAGCAACTTTCATTTTCAACCGAGTTCCATCCAAGGTCGTGATAAAGACACCATATAGGATATGGACTGGGAGAGATGCCTAGGTGTCTTTCATGAGGATTTGGGGCTGTGAGGCTTACGTACGACGTCAAGTCTCAGACAAATTAGGACCCAAATCCGACAAGTTCTATTTCATCGGTGTAACACCCGAAAATTCTCAAACTTGCACTAGAATTATTCTGTGATTTTCTGGAATTTTTAGATATTTTTCCGGAATTTTATGATTAGCGGAAGTAGCAAAAATAATTAGAAAATGAAAACGGCCTTAGCGGGAATTGAACCCGAGACCTATGGCTTAGGGATAATGCTAGTAACCAGTTGAACCCAGCAGGGCCGTGCTGAAAGGAAAGGGAAACAATTTTATTTAAGTTGGATTTGGGCGGAACTTTATCACTTAATATAAATAGAAAATTTAAGTGGGGTTTGGTTTATTTTCTATTTGGGTTCGTGACCTTTCCTCCTCCCCAACCTAGTTCCGCCGACCACCTCTTTTTCCCTCCTCCTCCTCTCGGCACACCAAGCCAAGGGTCAAGGGAACATCTTCTGGCGACGACTCCAACACGAAAAAGGTTCTTCTCCGCGAGAGGAACGCAAAGACGTGAACGGATCATCGAGAAGGTCATCTCCACCGGAACTCTAGCGATTAGAATCGTAAGAAATTACGAATAGGAGGTAAGAACCCCCTCACCTGCAGTATAATAGCTACCGTTTGATTTTCTGTGCATCGGTTTAGTTATCTGCGTATGTTTTCGACACATAGGGTGTATTTAACCCTCCTCGTAGGTTTAGGGATTTAGTAAGTACCTTTAGATGGGTCGGACACGTTTTTCTCCTTCAGTTGGAGGTTTAGATGTTGTTGGGTGCCTAAAGGTAGTCTCCCTAATAGAGAGTGGAGTTAAAGCACACTAGGTGTTCGATTAAATAACTAGCTTAGAAAAGAATGCAACTTAGGCATTTTTATTAGCACAGTTGAATGCATTAGAAGCATCTAAATTAGTAAATCAGTTTATTCTAGCTTATATGGGACTACGGTCCAATGGGTGGGCTCCCACAGTCGCCTCTAGGTTCAAATAACCTAGCTCTAGGTTCAGATAACCTAGAAATAGCAAGATAAGATAATTCAGTTATAAAACAGTATTTTACTTTTAGCAGTGGCATTGTACTGGACTAGATGTCCATTGGGTTGGGCTCCCATAGTCGTCCCTAGGTTTAGATAACCTAGTAGCTCTACTAAATTCGGGACTTGCAACCCGGGTCTAGTTAGAGATGCGCGCATAGCACGTATAGTTGCCGGACCCCTCAGCAGCATGTTTAGTATTTTCACTTACTATATGTATATGGTTTTCAACCTTTCACAAATTAGTTCGTGAATTCATACAGTTTTAGCAGTAGCTCAGCATTAGCGTAGCTCAGTTCTTAGTATCAGCTTAGTTTTTCCCTGTGAATATGCATGATGACTTTATGTTCAGCTTTAGATATGCCATGATTGTATGCTTATATGCCATGCCATGCTTAGTTTATTCAGTATATCCAACATATGTTTTAAACAGCATGATTTAAAGTCATATTTGCATCGTTGCATGTTTTTGTGAGGTAGATGGTTTCTTACTATGCTTTTTAGCTTATAGATACTACTTTTCTTATACTGCAGATAAAGGTAAAGGAAAAGTGGATCAGTAGTGGAGGCTGGAGGGCAATGCTATCAAGATGTGTGTGGGCAGGAGTTGGAATAAAGATCTTTGGGATCTAAACAGTTTTACTTCAGTATTAGCACTTTGCGTTTTTAGTTTTCATTATTCAGTTTTGATTGTTAAGTGTTATGAAATAGTAAACCATGCACTATGTAGTATGCCAGGTTTAGAATGTTAGTAGTTTTATATTAGTGTGATTTGCATTGGTTTAGAGTTGTTGTGTGAGGTTTTGGCACGCCAAAGTGTCAAATCGAGTTCCCGCGAATCGAACTCGATCGGTCCGCACCGATCGGCCGATGCCGATCCGACAGATATAAGATGTTATCAGATCCTCTGGATCGGCCACCGACCGATCCAAGACGATAGAGCGTTCGAGAGAGCTTGGTGCCGGATCGGTCACCGACCGATCCAGACATACTGGATCGGTCTGCCGACCGATCAGATCACACTCAGTAGCACACTGAGTGCAAACTGATGGATCGATCGGTGGATCGTGGGTAGTTGGGAAGTTTAGTTCTAGTCCCTAGTTTCAATTGGGATGTCCAGTTTCCCCTCCTTAGCTTGTGTACACCAGCAGAGAAGGTCTTTAGACCTTTCTTATCAGTTGTATCCGTCATTAGTAGAGTAAAATTTTTAATTAGCCCAGTTTCCGCACAGTATAGTTTAGCATTATTGTGACGATCGGCCTTACAGCCAGTACCCAGAAGGCGGGTCGTTACAGAGTGGTATCAGAGCAGTGTTCCATACTTCCTACACACACATCAGCATTGTACCTGCAGCTTCCAAGTAAGAATACCTCTACTTAATTTATGCTCCTTGTTTTGTTATTCCAGTTCATGTTTATATGCCTATTGCTTGTTAGTATGTGATAGTTGTTAAACATGATATCAGTAGTTATATAATTGTGATTACCTTAGTTATGTTATGTTCTCTATGTCTTTAGTAATGGCACGAGGACGCCCAGCTAGAAGGGCACTAGCTACTGAGCCCCAGCAAGAGGCAGTTCAGTGCCTCCTCCGGACCTCAGCAGTAGCTAGCTGAACAGCAACAAGAAATAGCCACCTTAAAGGCTAATCGGCAGAACACCCCCACAGTCACTGACGACTCCCGAAGTCTTAGAGGTTCCACCACCACCTACCAACGCCAAAGACAAGATCAAAGACCAGCCCAGAATGAGCCAAGAAAGGAAGCCTATATGATCCAGTGGCAGTGAGTCAGAGAACTTCTCAGGCACTAGTGAACCATGGGATGCACAAGCCTGGTTCAAAACACTGGAGAGCACGATGGAGCTTCTGGACTGGCCAGAACACGAGAAGGTGAAGTGTGCCTCCTTCTGCCTGACAGGAGACGCACGCATGTGGTGGGAAAGAATCAGAACGAAGCGCCTAGTAAACCAGATGTTATGGGCTGACTTCGAGAAGGAGTTCTTTCACATACGGATCACAAACCGCCACTACGACGAGTTCACTGAGTTTCGTCAGGGCAACCTTTCAGTTGAGGAAGCCGTGAAGAGATTCAACAGGTTGGCTCGTCTATGCCCAGAGCTAGTCAGTACAGAGAAGGAACGAATCCGGTTGATGCTCAAGATGCTGAGGCCAGAGATAGCAGTGAACGTAGCTGGGGGCATACATAGGCCACAAACCACAGAGGAGTTAGTGAGCAGTGCCTTGACCACAAAGCATTACCAGAACAGCATAAAGCAGCAGAAGCACGTCTCCACAGAATCCAAAGGCCAAGGAAACTCTCACACTCAAAAACAGCAAGGCCACAGCTCTAACTGGAAAGGGAACTCCAACAGCAAGCGCAAATCAGGGAGTGACCCAAAAGGAGGACCATCTAACAAGTGACCCAGTTATCCAAAGTGTGCTGCTTGTGGGAAATTCCACCCAGGGGTTTGTCGCAAGGGCACTCGAGGGTGCTTTGAATGTGGACAAGAAGGGCACATGGCCAAGCAGTGCCCGAACAAGACCGGTCTTCCTCAGCCACAGCAGATTCAGTATGCAGGTCAGCCAGCTCAGTTATATCAGATGCAGGCCGCTCTAGAAGGTCCACTTATCAGCCAGGGCAGATTAGAAGCCCCTCCAGCTACGGCGAATGCGAGGATCTACTCACTCACCAGAGAGGACGTAGCCAATGCCTCGACAGTGGTCACAGTCGATTAGCATTTTCAGTATAGTGCTACTGTTCTATTTGATACTCGGGCAACCCATTCATATATAGCCGTGGTGTTCTCCGAAACATCGGAAATACTCAGTGGTCATTTTTTGACGGCACTACCTTCGGGAGATCATGGCATCCACGCATTGGCTCAGAGCAGTGGTCATTATAGCAGACAGGGAACTCTTTTGTGATCTGATCCTGCTGAAATGACCGACTACGACGTCATCCTTGGAATGGACTTTCGATCAAATACGGTGCTTCCATAGAGTGCAGTAAACAGAAGGTCATTCCAACCTGGGTACAGTTCGAGTACATCGGAGAACCAAGAGAAAAGCCGAAAATTTCTCTCAGCTATGAAGGCACGAAGTTGATGGATTCGGGATGTACGGGTACCTAGCACATGTAATCAATACCAGCCAGGACAAGGACCAACAGCTAGCAGGGTCCGAGTTGTATGTGACTACCTAGCAGTCTTTACCAGGCCTAGCACCAGACAGGGAGATTGAATTTGAGATAGAGCTCTTCCCCGGCACCAATCCTATTTCCAAAGCGCCATATCGCATGGCTCCAGCAGAACTGAAGGAACTTCAGGAGCAACAGGAGCCGCTTGACAAGGGTTTCATACGCCCTAGTCACTCACCATGGGAGCGCCTGTTGTTCGTGAAGAAGAAGGATGGAAGCATGCGACTATGCATAGACTACGAGCATCGAATCGGTCACGATCAAGAACGGTATCCTCTTCCCGAATAGATGACCTGTTCGACCGCTAAAGGGAGCAGGTGTTCTCTAAGATTGACCTCGGATCGGGATATCACCAAGTCGAGTCAAGGAGGGTGATATACCCAAGACAAGATTCGTAACCGGACACGGACACTACGAGTTCGTAGTCATGCCCTTTGGCGTGACCAATGCTCCACTACATTCATGGATCTCATGAATAGGAGTATTCAAGGAGTATTTAGATAAGTTTGTTATTGTGTTTATCGATGACATTCTTATCTACTCGAGAACTCAGGAAGAACATGCAGAGCACCAGACAAGATTACGGACACTTCAATGTAATATATGCCAAGTTCACGAAATGTGAATTTTGGCTAGATCAGTGTCCTTTCCGGGTCACATCATCTCCAAGGATGGTATTATGGTAGATCCCAACAAGATAGAAGCGTAAGTAACTGGAAGAGACCTAAGAACGCCAACGAAATCACTTTCTGGGATTAGCAGGATATTACGGAAAGTTTGTAGAGGACTTCTCGGGTAGCCTCCCAGCGATGCTCTTACCGGAAAGAATAGGAAATTTCGGTGGAGGATCGTGAGAATTGAGCTAAAAGGAGATTGACCAATGCTCCCATTTTGGCTCTACCAGACAACACCAGCTTTGACATCTATAGTGATGCCTCTAAGTTGGGACTAGGAGCAGTACTGATGCAAAACGGCAAGGTGATCGCCTATGCCTCCAGACAACTCAAGGATTATGAGAAGAATTACCCTACTCATGACCTCGAGCTTGCAGCAGTAGTGTTCACTCTCAAAATTTGGAGACATTACTTATATGGAGTTCAGTGCAGTGTACAGTGGAACTTATAGTACTTTCCGAGGAGCAACCAACACAGATGGCTTGAGCTGGTCAAAGACTACGATATAGACATCCTCTACCATCCAGGGAAAGCCAATAAGGTAGCCGACGCACTTAGCAGAAAATCCAGTGCTACCTTATTATCGCTTACAGCCATGTCACCGCCCCTACAGAAGGAGATCGTAGATTTCGGTCTTGAACTCATCGTGGGACAGCTCTCTACTATGACCTTAGAGTCTACCTTGCTTGGTGATATTCAGTCAGCTCAGGAGCAGGACCCTGGAATTCAGAAAATCAAGCAAGGGCTAGCAGAATTAGAAAGTAGAGAATTCAGAGTGTCCGATAGTGGGGTGTTGTATTTCAGTGACAGACTCTGTGTTCCCAATCAGGAGGAGCTACGGAGACAGATTTTAGATGAGGCTCACAAGACTCCCTATGCGATGCATCCAGGTTCCACCAAAATGTACCAAGACCTGAAGAACCGTTTTTGGTGGCCCGGGATGAAGCGAGACATCGCCAGATATGTTAGCATCTGCCTCACCTGTCAGAGGGTCAAGGCAGAACATCAGCGACCAGGAGGAGTTCTGCAGCCTATACAGATTCCAGAGTGGAAGTGGGAGGATATCTCTATGGATTTCATAGTGGGACTGCCCAGAACCACGAATGGTTTTGACGCCATCTGGGTAATAGTCGACAGGTTGACTAAATCAGCCCACTTCTTAGCTATCAAGATATCTTACTCCATGGAGAAGCTAGCTCAGTTGTATCTCCAGGAGATCGTCAGACTACATGGAGTCCCACGAACCATCATTTCAGACAGAGACAGCAGATTCACATCACACTTCTGGGAGTGTGTACAGTCAGCGTTGGGCACTAAGTTAAAGTTCAGCACAACATTCCATCCTCAGACAGATGGTCAGACGGAGAGAGTAAACCAGGTACTCGAAGATATGCTCCGAGCATGTGCCCTAGACTTCAAGGGAAGTTGGTGCAAATATCTGAGCTTAGCAGAATTTGCATACAACAATAGCTATCAGGCCACTATCGGCATGGCACCTTACGAGGCTCTCTATGGGCGGAGGTGTAGATCTCCAATCTGCTGGTATGAGAGTGGTGAACAAAAGGAACTAGAGCTTCAGACAGATCTAGTAGCAGATACCACAGCAGCCATACAGCAGATCCGCCAAAGGATAGAGACAGCTCAGAGCCGCCAGAAGAGCTATGCTGATACGCGGCGCAGACCCTTAGAGTTTTCAGTCGGGGATTCAGAGTGGCTCCCATGAAGGGAGTAATGCGTTTTGGGAAAAAAGGCAAGCTAAGTCCCAGATATGTGGGACCATACCTTATCAGCAGAAGAGTGGGCAAGGTAGCATATGAGCTAGAGCTACCCCAGGAAATGTCAGCTGTCCACAATGTATTTCATGTCTCTATGCTGAAGAAGCATACCCCAGATGCCACCCAGGTGATTGAGCCCCAGTCGGTACAGATCCGCGAAGACCTCAGCTATGATCGTCGGCCTATTCAGATAATAGACCGAGCAGTTAAGAAATTGCAGAACAAGGAAGTACCATTAGTCAAAATCATTTAGCACAGTCACACAGCAGAAGAGGCAACTTGGGAGACAGAAGCCAGCATGAGACAGAAGTACCAAGAATTATTCTAAGTTCGAGGACGAACTTTTTATAAGGTATGGGGGATTGTAACGCCCGAAAATTCTCAAACTTGCATTAGAATTATTCTGTGATTTTCTGGAATTTTTAGATATTTTTTCGAAATTTTTCGATTAGCGGAAGTAGCAAAAATAATTAGAAAACGAAAACGGCCTTAGCGGGAATTGAACCCGAGACCTATGGCTTAGGGATAATGCTAGTAACCAGTTGAACCCAGCAGGGCCGTGCTGAAAGGAAAGGGAAACAATTTTATTTAAGTTGGATTTGGGCGGAACTTTATCACTTAATATAAATAGAAAATTTAAGTGGGGTTTGGTTTATTTTCTATTTGGGTTCGTGACCTTTCCTCCTCCCCAACCTAGTTCCGTCGACCACCTCTTTTTCCCTCCTCCTCCTCTCGGCACACCAAGCCAAGGGTCAGGGGAACATCTTCCGGCGACGACTCCAACACGAAAAAGGTTCTTCTCCGCGAGAGGAACGCAAAGACGTGAGCGGATCGTCGAGAAGGTCATCTCCACCGGAACTCTAGCGATTAGAATCGTAAGAAATTATGAATAGGAGGTAAGAAACCCCTCACCTGCAGTATAATAGCTACCGTTTGATTTTCTGTGCATCGGTTTAGTTATCTGCGTATGTTTTCGACACATAGGGTGTATTTAACCCTCCTCGCAGGTTTAGGGATTTAGTGAGTACCTTTAGATGGGCCGGACACGTCTTTTCTCCTTCAGTTGGAGGTTTAGATGTTGTTGGGTGCCTAAAGGTAGTCTCCCTAATAGAGAGGGGAGTTAAAGCACACTAGGTGTTCGATTAAATAACTAGCTTAGAAAAGAATGCAACTTAGGCATTTTTATTAGCACAGTTGAATGCATTAGAAGCATCTAAATTAGTAAATCAGTTTATTCTAGCTTATATGGGACTACGGTCCAATGGGTGGGCTCCCACAGTCGCCTCTAGGTTCAGACAACCTAACTCTAGGTTCAGATAACCTAGAAACAGCAATTTAGAACAGTTTAGCTATACTCAGTATTTTACTTTTCAGTTGGCACTGTACTGGATTAGATATCCATTGGGCTGGGCTCCCATAGTCGGTCCCTAGGTTTAGATAACCTAGTAGCTCTACTAAATTCGGGACTTGCAACCCCGGGTCTAGTTAGAGATGCGCGCATAGCACGTACAGTTGCCGGGCCCCTCAGCAGCATGTTTAGTATTTTCACTTACTATATGTATATGGTTTTCAACCTTTCACAAATTAGTTCGTGAATTCAGTACAGTTTTAGCAGTAGCTCAGTATTAGCGTAGCTCAGTTCTTAGTATCAGCTTAGTTTTCCCTGTGAATATGCATGATGACTTTATGTTCAGCTTTAGATATGCCATGATTGTATGCTTATATGCCACGCCATTCTTAGTTTATTCAGTATATCCAACATATGTTTTAAACAGCATGATTTAAAATCATATTTGCATCGTTGCATGTTTTTGTGAGGTAGATGGTTTCTTACTAAGCTTTTTAGCTTATAGATACTACTTTTCTTATACTGCAGATAAAGGTAAAGGAAAAGTGGATCAGTAGCGGAGGCTGGAGGGCAATGCTATCAAGATATGTGTGGGCAGGAGTTGGAATAAAGATCTTTGGGATCTAAACAGTTTTACTTCAGTATTAGCACTTTGCGTTTTTAGTTTTCATTATTCAGTTTTGATTGTTAAGTGTTATAAAATAGTAAACCATGCACTATGTAGTATGCCAGGTTTAGAATGTTAGTAGTTTTATATTAGTGTGATTTGCATTGGTTTAGAGTTGTTGTGTGAGGTTTTGGCACGCCAAAGTGCTGAAATCAGAGTTCCTAGGCGAAATCAGAACTCTGATCGGTCTCCAGACCGATCAAGGCCTGAGCAGTGCCACTGGATCGGTCAGCCGACCGATCCAGACAGATACAGTATGCTACTGTATCCTCTTGGATCGGTCAGCCGACTGATCCAGCACGATACAGTAGCGTTCCAGGAGAGCTTCAGGTGCCTGGATCGGTCAGCCGACCGATCCAGACATACCTGGATCGGTCTGCCGACCGATCCAGTTGGGAACAGAACGACCGCAGCTCCGATCGATCTGTGGATCGATCGGCAGGTCTGGGAAGTTTAGTTCTAGTCCCTAGTTTCAGTTGGGATGTCCAGTTTCCCCTCCTTAGCTTGTGTACACCAGCAGAGAAGGTCTTTAGACCTTTCTTATCAGTTGTATCCGTCATTAGTAGAGTAAAATTTTTAATTAGCCCAGTTTTCACACAGTATAGTTTAGCATTATTGTGACGATCGGCCTTACAGCCAGTACCCATAAGGCGGGTCGTTACAATCGGATATCCCAAGGAAACTAAGGGATATTACTTCTACATTCCTAGTCAGCACAAGGTAGTTGTGGCAAAGACTGGGGTCTTTCTAGAAAGAGACTTTGTTTCTAGAAAGACTAGTGGGAGCGCGTTCGATCTTGAAGAAGTTCAAGATACGAACAATAGCACTGATGCCTCGATGGAAATTGAACTGGAACCACAAAGTGTTGTGGATGATGCTGTTCCACAAGGAGTTGAGGAACAACAACCGGTTCAAGTAGACATACCTCTTCGCAGGTCTGATAGGGTACATCGTAAGACTGAGAGATACTCATTTCTCTTGTCTGACCATGATGACGTTATGCTCATAGAGGATGAGCCTACCACCTATCAGGAAGCTGTGATGAGACCAGATTCCGAGAAATGGCTAGAGGCCATGAGATCCGAAATGGAATCCATGTACACCAACCAAGTATGGACTTTGGTTGATCCACCTGAAGGGGTAAAACCCATTGGGTGTAAGTGGGTCTTTAAGAGAAAGACTGACATGGATGGACTTATCTATAAGGGTCGCTTGGTAGCTAAAGGTTTCAAATAGATTCATGGTATTGACTATGATGAAACCTTTTCTCCAGTAGCGATGTTTAAGTCCATTCGGATCATACTTGCTATTGCAGCCTACCATGACTATGAGATATGGCAGATGGATGTCAAAACCGCGTTTCTGAATGGAAACCTGCTCGAGGATGTGTACATGACACAACCTGAGGGTTTTGTAGATCCACAGCATACTAGCAGAGTATGTAAGCTGCATAGGTCCATTTATGGACTAAAGCAAGCCTCTCGGAGCTGGAATCTTCGATTCGATGATGCAATCAAATAGTTTAGTTTCATCAAGAACGAAGATGAGCCTTGTGTCTACAAGAAGGTTGTAGGGGATATAGTTGTCTTCCTCATATTGTATGTGGATGACATACTACTCATTGGGAAGGACATCCCTATGCTTCAGTCTGTCAAGACCTGGCTAGGGAGTTGCTTTTCAATGAAGGACTTAGGTGAGGCATCCCGCATTCTAGGGATACAGATCTATAGAGATAAATCTAAGAGATTACTTGGCCTAAGTCAGAGTACATATATTGACAAGGTACTCCTTCGGTTTTCCATGCAGAACTCCAAGAAGGGATTTCTGCCGATGTCACATGGCGTGAGTCTTTCGAAGACTCAAAATCCCTCTTCTAGAGAGGAGAGAGACCGCATGGATCAGATCCCTTATGCCTCAGCCATAGGATCGATCATGTACGCCATGCTATGTACTCGACCTGATGTCTCGTATGCTTTGAGCATGTCGAGCAGATACCAGTCAAATCCAGGTGAAAGTCACTGGATAGCGGTCAAGAATATTCTTAAGTACTTAAGAAGGACTAAAGAATATTTCTTGATATATGGAGGCAATGATGAGCTAATTGTAAAGGGTTACAGTGATGCTAGCTTCCAGACCGACCAGGATGACTATAGATCGCAGTCGGGGTTCATATTTTGCATCAATGGTGGCGCTGTCAGCTGGAAGAGTTCGAAGCAGGATACAGTAGCTGATTCTACAACAGAAGCCGAGTACATTGATGCATCAGAGGCAGCAAAGGAGGCAGTTTGGATCCACAAGTTCATCACTGAACTTGGGGTGGTTCCTAGCATTGCTGACCCCATTGAGCTCTATTGTGACAACAATGGAGCTATAGCACAGGCGAAGGAACCTCGCTCACACCAGCGGACCAAGCATATACTACGGCGCTTCCATCTCATTCGAGAGATTATCGATAGAGGAGATGTGAAGATTTGCAGAGTACCTACAGAGGCTAACATCGCAGATCCCTTGACCAAGGCTTTGGCACAGAGAAAGCATGATGGTCACACTAGGTCATTAGGCCTTAGAGCCTATACTGATTGGCACTAGTGCTAGTGGGAGATTGTTAGTTAGAGCCCTAGAGCCAATCATTTGATGATTGTATGGACTCATTGTATCATATTCTTGTATATTAATAAAGGTATTTAGATTTTAGTTATTATACTTACTTGTATTGGTGCCAAATAAACTAAGTATCATAATGTCCTTGAGTAGATGGTTCTCACCTATATCAATCGGTTAGTTGAACCGATAGTGAGATGATATAGGGAACACTACTCTTAATCATTCCTAGTCGAATATTAACATTCAGGGACAATGTTAATGCAATAAGACTAGCATGTAGGTCAACTCGATGACTTGATCTCACAAGTCATGGATATAGAGATATCAAGTTGACACATGGGTATACATTAGAGAATGTATACTGAATGACCCGCCATGAGAAAGTACCATGGATCTTTATATGAGTGTCATATACTTTCTCATGTGGCTATTAGTATGACTACTAGTCCTTAGACCTGAAGTCACCATAGATCCCTACATAAGGAGTTATGTACTTTAGTTTCGTCAAACGTCACTCGTAACTGGGTGGACTATAAAGGCGATTACTGGGTATGTAACAAATTATGCGGAGGGATGTGAGTGATGTAGATGGGATCTATCCCTCCTATATGACGGGAGTGACATCGGTATTCTTGATAGAGTGAGACCACGAAGTGCATGACCATGCCCAAATGAGTCAATATAGGATATTGAGCTCATTTGATTTAGTGTGTCTACTTGGAGTTCAAGATTTAGATTGATTAGAGGATGACACGGTCTATACCTCATAATAATCAATCTAGATGTCTAGGATAGAAGGACACTTGTCATATATTGTGAGGAGTCACAATTAGTAGTCACAAGGTGATGTCGGATCTCGATATTCTTGTAACTTGGGTAGTAATGATGTGTTGCTAGATACCGCTCATTACTTATGCTCCTAAATGGGTTTAGGGCATTGCCAACGTTACAAGAACCTATAGGGTCACACACTTAGGACAATTAGATGGAGATTAGGTTCATATGATGAACCAAGAGGATTAGATTCATTTGATGAATCAAATTGGATTAAGAGTAATCCTAATTGGGCTAACTTGAGTTCGACTCAAGTTGATTCATGTGTTCAATGAGTCTAATTTAGATTTTGACTCATTGAAACAATTTAATTAAATGAATTAGATTCATTATATTAAGTTGGCTTGAATCAAATGGTTGGATTCGATCAACCATGGAAGAGATTTGGTCAAGTTTGACTTGACTTGAGAGGAAGATTAAAAGTCAAGTTAGACTTGACTTTATGCCACCTCATTGGTGAGTTGGCATTGAAGTGGACCAATGATGTTACTCCACATCATCATGGGTGCCACCTCATGGAAGTTACAAAGCCATTTTCTTAATAACTTCACATTAATTGCATTTAATGGGGAGTTACACTATGGAAATGTGGCCGGCCACAATTTGAATGAAAATGGATTCATTTTCATTCAAGTGATTATTGCATCTTCTTCCTCTCAAGCTCTCCCTCTCCCTCTCCTCCTTGCTTGGCCGAATCTTACCAAGGTGCTAGCACACCTTTGTGTGAGATTTTCTCCACCTATGTGTCCGTGTGGATACTTCTAGAGGACCGACGCTTGACGGTCTAGAGATCCGGCAATTCCTTGGACAAGCGGGAACACGAAAGGGCACGCTTCAAGGTATACTTCTTAACACATAGATCTAGGAGTAGATCTAGAAGTTTTGAAACTCGTACTCGTAATTTTCGTTTGGTTTTCCTTGCACGGATCTACGGCTTTGGGTAATTCAGGGTTTCCGCGACGCGAAAAGCGGTTTTCGCGGCCCGAAAAACCCAACAGAACTATCTAGTTATGACTTCGAATTTCCTTAGAAAACCATAGGTCGAACCGATGCCTACTGTTCCCACAGCGGGGAACGCGTTCTCACTTACTCCTCTCAGGAGAAGTTACCTGTTGTCAGACTGGTCCTCCTAACCAATTGGACTTTTGCTCAGCGCTCGAGGCTTCAGGAATTTCTGCTAGACATCCGCTCCACGACCCGTCTAGACTTCTACCTGGTCTGCGTCCACCAGGGTTTTCACCTAGAATCCCCGACTCTAAGATTTTTACCCAAAGCGCTTGACCCGCCAAGCCTTTCCTCTTAGGGTTACCACCCCCTAGGGTTTTCCACCTACCTAACCGCAGCTAGTGCATTCCATCACTTAGGATTACCACCCCCTAGGACCTAGGGTTACCTCCCCTTAGGATTTTTCACCTACCTAGAATCCACTAGGACTTTTGCTTAAGACAACATAGGATTTTCTTGCAAGCTCAATCAACATTGTTAGATCACAAGACAACTTAACTTTGGACTCTTTTTCATAATTAAAACTTAGGTTCGATTGTTTGGTGCTCCCTGCACCAACAATCTCTCCCTTTTTTTATTATGACAACCTAGTTCAAAGTTAAGTAAAACATAACAATAATTAAAGGAATTTTAGCATGAGCATAAATACAATAATTTGTAAAAAAGAAACTCCCTTATGCTCCCCCTTATAAAAATTATGTTTAACTCTTAACTTTCACTTTTCTCGCCCCCTTTGACATAAATCAAGAAGTAATATAAGTGGAGAGAAGGTTGTTTCACAAAAATGTTTTTACTCTATTTAACTTTAAGCTCCCCCTGAAGGGTAGCACTTAAAAAAAACTTAGCTGATTTTTAAGCGTTGAAAGTGAGTTAGCTTTTTCAAAAAAACTTAGCTAAACTTAGAGATGCTTTGAAAATACTTAGCATTTTCAATAAAAACTTAGCTAAACTTAAGCTTTGAAAATTACTTAGCTGTAAAAAAACTTAGTTAATCTTAAGTTTTAAATCTGTCTTAGCTTTTTTTTTAAAAAAAAAAAACTTAGCTAAATTTTAGCTTTGAAAATAATTGCTTTGACAAACACTTACCTTAATTAAAAATACTTTATTAAGTACTTTAGCTTTCCAAAAAGAAATTTTGATAACAAAGCTTTTAAAAAGACTTTGATAAAAACTTAGCTTTAAAAAGATTTTGATAAACACTTAGTTAAGTACTTAGCTTTATAAAGGGTTTAAAAAAAGCTGAGTTAAGTACTTAGTTTAAAAATAATTTTGATTAAAGCTTAGTTAAGTAATTAGCTTAAAATTTTTTGATAAAAGCTTAGCTTAACTACTTAGTTTAAAAAATACTTTTTCAAAAACCTTTTCAAAAATATTTGAACTTGCTCTTTCAAATAAGGTTTATTTTCAAAAATTTAAAAAAACTAAACCTTTTAAACATTTACAAAATTAACTTTGAAATCTTGAAAAATAATGCTTTAATTAAAAAATTAATGTCTTAAACTTCTTTGCACTCCCCCTTAATTAATGCCAAAAACAAATGAATGCTTTTTAGAGTATCCTAGAGTCCAAGCATGTAAAATAAGCATAAAAGTTATTATTTATTTTTCTAATTTTTCATCTCACCCATTCTCGGTTATCAAGCATGTTCAGTTTATAAGTTTGTGTGATATGGAGTTAAATATTTATGATATTGAAGAATAATGAATTTGAAAAATAAGTTAAGTTAAATTTGGATTTCAATTGAATTTTGAATTTCATAATATTTAAGTTTAAATTTTATAATTTGAAATTAATTAATTAAGATTTTAAAATTAATTATATTTTTAAAAATTGATCATGATTTGAAAATTAATTATGTTTTGAAAACTAATTATCCTTTTAAAAATATATGATTTAAAACTTAATTATGATTAAGATTTTAAAAATTAAGTCATTTGAAAATAATTAATTTTAAAATTTGAATTTAAATATTGATCTAGTTTAAGCTTGATCAGATCTGATTAAGTTTGATCAGATTCAATTTTGATCTTGATCAGATTTGATTTGAAAGTTAATTAATAATTTACAATTGATTAAAGATTTTAGAATTAATTAAATTATGAATTTGAAATTAATTATACTTTTAAAATTAATTAAGAATTTAAAATTAATTATACATTTGAAACTTTTAAAATTAATTATGATTTAATATTTTAAAAATTAATTAAATAATTAATATTTTAGAAATTAATTATGATTTGAAATTAATTATAATTTTAAAATTAATTATGATTTGAAAATAATTAAGATTATGATTTGAAAATAATTTAGATTTTGAATATTAAAGTGACTTAGATTAATTAATTTGAGTTAATTTTAATTAAATTGAGCTTAATTAATTAATTTTAATTTGGTCAACTACTTTTTATTTTAAACCTAGGTCCATCTCACCCTTTTCTAGATTTTTAATCAGGGAACCTTAACAGTTTTGTGAGATGGTTAACTTAATCTTCACTTTTCAGATTAAAATCTAAGGATTGATCTACATTTGAGTTAGACTAAGGTTTAATAGTTAGTTAATTAAATATTCATTTCAATAATTGACTTTCAGGCTATGGCGAGGCACTAGGCCTTCTTGGGTATTGGATTATCAACCACTCCTAGATAAAGTCTTTTAAAGAAATTGATTATATAATTTCCTTCCTGAAAATCCTAGGTCTAATTAGTCAAGTGTGAATCAATCAAGCCTAAGTCCTTATCTACCCTAATTTAAGCATGTATAATGAAAAATAGTAAAGCAAACATTAGACAATTCTATTTTATGATAAAGACAGTCTTTTTTTGGCTCCCCCTGGATCATAGCCTTGATAGGGCCTATCAAGGTAATCGATTTAATCCTTGGGGATCTAATGTTGACCAAGTCTAACTTGATTAACCAAGTTAGACTTGGGGACCCATGCTTGGACTGTTCTTCTATGTGTTCGATTAATAAGTGATAGATAAGATCTATACTTACAGTTAGCCTTATATCTAAGTCTAGATCGATTATATATGACTCTTTGTTTTCCAAGAATCAGATCCAGATTCTTGGAATCCAAGGTGAATCATTCCAATGTATCTTTCAGCTCATTGACTAGACTTTTTAGGTTGAAATTTTCTTCCTCAAGCTTTTGGACTTGAGTTGAAGTTCCAATCTGATCAATTCAGTCAAGGAGCTTGGGTTAGTTACTTCCTTAAGGGCTTTGACCTCCTCTTGGAGTGACTTGACCTGGAGATTGGACTTATCTAGCTTTCTCGACAAATAAGAAATCAAGTTGTGTGATCTAATTAAAGAGATACTCACATTGGTTTGGGAGCCTTCTGAATCGGATGTGGATCCGTGGCTTCCTTCGAACTCGATTTCAGATTCAGCTCCAGTTTCATACTCGAACTCAGTTTTGGTAACATAAGCTTGTACTGGTAGGGCAAGGAAGCTTGCTTCTTCGCGTCCTTCTTTGTCTAACTCTTCTGATGACTCAGACCACATTGCCTTCAATGCCTTCTTTCTTTCTTGCTTCTTTGTTTCTTTCTGGTTTGAACAGTTTGCTTTAATGTGTCTCTTCTTGTTACAACCATAGTAGGTTACTTCTTACTTGATTTTAGGCCTTGGTTGCATTGTTTTTTATTGGACCACCTTTTTTAGCTCCTTTTTGGTAAATCCTTTCTTTTTCTTGTATAGTCTCCAAACTAGGTTTACGAGTTTGGCAGCAATCTCATCATCATCTTCTAAGTCTGGTTCATCTTCAAACTCAGGTTCAGTATGGCGCTTAAGCTTTGGTTCCCGTGTTCTGCTTGCACCTGCAATCAAAGCAATACCTTTCTCACCTGCCAATGCATTAGTCTATTCATGAAGTTCAAATTCTGAAAAGAGTTCATCTAGTCTAATTGACGAAAGATCCTTGGATAGTTTGTAGGCATCTACCAGTGATGCCCACAATGTAGTCCTCGGAAAAGCATTAGTGTGTACCTTATTACGTCACAGTTCTCCACTTTTTGTCCGATTGTGTGGAGTCCATTCAAAAGATCTTGTATGCAAGCATGAAGTTAGCTCAATGACTCACCTTCCTGTATTTTTATATTATTTAATTTATTTAATATTAAGTCTCGTTTACTTACCTTCATGCTGAAAGTGCCCTCGTGCAGCTCGATCAATTTTTCCCACAACTCCTTTGCACTGTTAAAGGGACCAACCCAGTCCAGCTCTTCTTTGGTTATGCCGCATTGAAGAGTTTGTGTTGCTTTTTCATCGGCTTCAATCTTCTTACGAGTTGGTGCGCTCCATTTATCGCAAGGGACAAGGACACCATCTTCGGTGGGAAATGTGAATCCTATCTAGATTATTATCCACATTTCCACCTACGTCTTAAGGTGGTACTCCATTCGGCCCTTCTAGTAGCCGAATTCTTCACCGGAGAAAAGAGGTGGGCGAGCTGTGCTATAGCTTTCTTGGTGAGCCATTAAAAAAAGAATTTTGTATAAAAAAAATAATAACAAATGTTTCAAGACTTGGTCTTGGATTAATAGTGCGGGAAAAAAATAAAAACAGCAATTCACTAATTTTGAGAAAAAAATAAAAAAATATTATTACAAATTTTGGTAACTACGATATTTTGTTAATACTAACCAATGGTGAAAACATGAAAATAAATTTTTTTAAAAATAATTTTAGAGAAAAAAAAATGAAACGGTATATAATTTTGTTTTTCAAAGAAGAGCCCCCCTTCTCGATTGGTGGTTTCACCAAATCAGAGCGGCCTAGCTCTGATATCAATTGTAGGATCAATGACATGCTAGAGGGGGGATGAATAGCACTCATGGCTAATTCGTTCATTTCGAAAAACTCAAAATAAGGTAGCGGAATAAAGAAAGACACAAAAGTAATCGCTAACACGATTTCTTTTACTTGGTTTGAAGCTTGTGACGACTCCTACTCCAAGGACTGCGATCGTTGATCGCTTACATTGGGCAATCACTATAGATCCAAAATTTTTTACAAATATATAAGTACAAGTAATGAACTTAAAAATAGATTATACCAACAATAAATGATTAGGAATTGGTTCGTCGATCGATTGTCGGAATAGCAGTTGAGCATTGCCGAGTAATTTCTGTTGGTGCGGTTAGCACTAACGGTCTAACCCAGGTTTTGATGAATGACAAAAGAGGTTAAGTTAGTTTTTTTGTTGATCTAACACTCTGACCGAGTGTGCAGGAGAAGTCCAGACAGGTCGATCGGCTGACCGGATGTCTGGAACGAAGTCCAGCTAGGTCGACGGGTCGACTAGATAGCTGGCACGAAGTCCAAACGGGTCGACGGGCTGACCGGACGTTTGGCACGAAGTCCAGCTAGGTCGACGGGCTGACCGGATAGCTGGCACGAAGTCCAGACGGGTCGAAGGGCTGACTTGATGTCTGGCAGGTAAGTAAAGGTAAGTCACTAAAGGGGAGTGACTGTGAGGACGCGTTCCCATGAAGGGAACTTAGGCATCGATCCGACTTAGAACCATTTTGGAACTCTAAGTCGAGATCTTGACTAGATTCCGGTCTCGGAATCTAATTAATACTATTTCTATTTATTATAATTGTGCTAACACTCTGTCGTGCAGGATATATATTTGCCTTGGACCAAACGTTTTCTTGCAGGTAGGAAATTGCTAGAAAACAGGGTCCGGGCGCCCGGGAGGTACCCAGGCGCCCGGAGGTTCGAGCGCTCGGGAGGTACCTGGATGCCCGGAGGCAAACTTTTATCCCCAACGTCACTTAGCCACGTGGAGTTCGCTGGTTGGCTCGACTACGTCATGGTCGAGGCGCCCTGAAGGTTCCAGGTGCACCGAACCTCCTATAAAAGGAGGGTCAAGGCTGAAGCTCAAACAACAACTCAAGAACTACTCTCCTGTGCTCCTGCGACGCTGCAACGCTCTTCTGACGACGCTCTTCTTTTAATTCCTTGTTCTCGTCGGTATACTTTTATTTTAAAGCAATTGTACTTAGTTTGCAATAATTTACAAATTGCTAATGAATTGCCCATCGAAAGCACCCTTGTGTGCGGGCCTTGGAGTAGGAGTCGACACAGGCTCTAAACCAAGTAAATCTAACTATGTTAGCCGTGCTCTCTTTTTGTTTACCGCTGCGTACTCGTACTCGAAAATTTTATCGATATTCACCCCCCCCCTCTATCGACTTTCACGATCCAACAAGTGGTATCAGAGCAAGTACCGCTCTGATTTGGTGCAACCACCAATCAGACAAGGGGGTGAAACTTTCCTTTTTATTCATTTTTGGCTTTCAAGTTTTCGCATAATTCCAAACTGGTATCATTACCTTTTTGGAAATTTTTTTCGTTGCAATTAAATCTGAATTGGTGCAACACCAATTTAGTTCCTTTTTATTCTTAATTCTTCCCTCACTACTAATCCAAGACCAAGTCTTGGGATTTTGTTTGTCGTTGCTTTATTGTGTGAGGGTCATCATGTCTCAGATCGAAGGTTTCAGTATGGTACGTCCTCCCCTATTCAACGGGGATGATTTTTTGTACTGGAAGAAAAGGATGGAAGTCTACCTGAAGACGGACTTCGACCAATGGTTCAGCGTCACAAAAGCCTACAAACCACCAGTTGACAACTCCGGAAATCTACTTGATCCAGAACAATGGACTTCGGACATAAAGAAGAAAGCATCGACGGAGAACAAGGCAATCAACACGTTATAATGCGGATTAACAAGGGAAGAGCTGAACCGAGTAGGACCGCATCAGAACGTGAAAGAACTATAGGACAAGTTGATCGAGCTGCACGAAGGAACCAGCGACGCTAACGTAACAAAACACGATTTGTTATTAAATAAAATATTTAATATAAAAAAGCAGGAAGGAAAAACGACAAGTCAGCTTCACACAAGGATCAAAGATATCCTCAACGGGCTTCACTCGATAGCCCACCAGATGGAAAACAGAGATCTGATAAGGTACGCGTTAAACGCATTTTCACGCAATAGTTTGTGGGCATCCATCGTGGATGCCTACAAAATTTCTAAAAACTTATCCAAACTAAAATTAGATGAACTTTTCTGTGAATTAGAACTGCATGAGCAAACTAACACCGGGGCCAAGAAAGGTATTGCTTTGCTTGCAGGTTCCTCTAAAGAAAAGAAGAACAAGCCTGAACCTGAAGAAGATTATGACCAGGATTCTGAAGACGAAGAGTACCTAGTGAACCTGGTAAGGAAAATGTTCACCAGGAGGAAGAAGAGCTTCAGTAAGAAGTACTTGCAGAAGATCAACACTCCAACCAAACCGAGGAACGTGATGTGCTTCGGATGCAACAAAAAGGGGCACTACAAAACGAGTGTCCAAGATTGAAGAACGACAAAACGAAGCCGACCAAAAAGAAGACCCTCAAAGCAACGTGGGATGACTTGTCTTCGGAAGAATCGGAGGACAAAGATCAGAAGAACCAGAGTTACCTCGCGCTGATGGCCCGTGAAGCAGAGTCGGAGGACGAATCAGAAGACGGGTTCGAACCCGAATCGAGCCACGAGTCTGTACTCATTTCCGAAGGTCCCGAAGAGGTATAACTAAAGTTAAATAGAAAGTTCTTTAAAATTATTTCATGTCTAAATAATAAATTAGTTAAATCAGAAAATGAAAACAAATTGCTCCTTGAGGAGAATCAAAACCTCAAGGAACAAATCACTAATAATAATCCAACTCAAGATCTAACACTTGAGGAGGAAAATTTGACACTAAAATTAGAAATTAACAAATTAAAAGATATGCTAGAAAAATTTACAACAAGATCTAAGAACTTAGATCTAATCTTAAATAACCAAAAAGTAATTTACAACAAAATCAGACTTGGCTATAAGTCAAGCTCAAATAAAACATTTAAATAATTAATAACCCAATACAAACCAACAAGTAAAGCTTGGGGTTCCGAAAGCGTGTTTAACCACGCAAGTAGGACTTAACCAATACTACATACCCAAAGACAAAATATATTACGTAAAGTCAAATAAATCAAATAAAAAACCAGAATACAAACCTAGACTAAAAAATTCAAAATCTGAATATTTTAAAACTCACCAAAACTCAGACTATCATCAAGTAAATTATAACTATAAAAGAAATAGACATAAACCTAGAACGAAAATTTAAGGCCAATAATTCAGGGGAGGCTCCAGAATAGCTGGCACCTCCAAAACTAACCTACCCGGAAGGGTAACCCAAACTAATCTACCTGGCAGGGTACTTAGGACTAATTAGAAAGGGGTTCAAGTCTAACTTGAAAAATGGTACTAGTGAAGTTTTGGATGATAGTACGTTAGGGAAACTTAGTCTATGCATGTCTAGGAAGATATGGCTTCGACCTGGTGTATTTGGCTAAGTGGAACTGACCGAAGGTACCCTTTATGGATCCTAACCAGTTAGACCAAGGTTTTGTACTAAGTCCAGTGGATAGGACTATTTGGAAAACCTCAAAGGTATGATTACTCTAATGATGTCCAAGTGACTCATCATAGCCCAGAAGTTTATCCAGAGAATGTCTATCTGTTGAACCCAAAGCTAAACCTGAATCTAACACAAAGTTAAATCAAACCCTAAAATTGAATCTAATTCATCTCACAAAATTATAGGATTCCCTGATTAAAAACGTAGATCGGATGAGATCACTAAGGACTCAACTTTAAATTTAAATAATAAACTATTATATTAAAATAAATTGAAATTAAATTAAATTATTAAATTAAAATTAATTTTAAAAAAACTTAAAAATTTATTTTAAAAATTAAACTTAAATTTTTTTAAAACCATAAAAATTTATTTTAAAAATTAAACTTAAATTTTTTTTAAACTTAAAATTTTAATTTAATTTTTTTTAACTTAAAAATTTATTTTAAAAATTTTAACTTAAATTTTTTTTAAAAAATTTAAACTTAAATTTTTTAAACTTAAAAATTTATTTTAAATTTTTTTTAACAAAAAAATTTATTTTAAAAATTCAACTTAAATTTTTCTAAACTTAAAAAATTATTTTAAAGTTTTTAAATTTAAAATTTTATTTTAAAAATTAAACTTAAATTTTTTTAAACTTAAAAATTTATTTTAAATATTTTTTAACTTAAAAATTTATTTTAAAAATTAAACTTAAATTTTTTTAAACTTAAAAATTTATTTTAATTTTTTTTTAACTTAAAAATTTATTTTAATTTTTTTTTAACTTAAATATCTATTTTAAAAATTAAACTTAAATATTTTAAAAAATTAAAAATTTATTTTAAAAATTAAACTAAAATTTTTTTAAAAACTTAAAACATATTTTAAAAATTAAACTTAAAAATATATTTTAATTTTTTTAACTTAAAATTTTAGTTTAAAAATTAAACTTAAATTTTTTAAAATTAAAAATTTATTTTAAATTTTTTAAAAAAATTAAACTTAAATTTTTTAAAAAAAAATTATTTTAAAATTAAACTTAAATTTTTTTTAAACTTAAAAATTTATTTTAAAAATTAAACTTAAATTTTTTTAAACCTAAAAATTTATTTTAAAAATTAAACTTAAATTTTTTTAACTTAAAAATTTATTTTTAAACTTAAAAATTTATTTTTTTAACTTAAAAATTTATTTTAAAAATTAAACTTAAATTTTTTTAAACTTAATTTTAAAAAAAAATTTGTTAAACCTAAACTCTGTTCGCTTGAAAATTAACTTAAATTCTTACATAAATGACCAACCTTGAAAATGATCTTAAAAGAATAAAATTAGACTAACTTTAATTCCTACCTATTGTAGGAAACTAGGTGGATTTTGGACAGTGGTTCCTCCAAACATATGACTGGAGATCACACCAAGTTCACCCAACTTACTTACAAGAGTCTAGGAACAGTTGCCTTTAGAAACAATGGCAAACTCAAGGTAATTGGTATAGGTAATATTGAATTAAAAATAGATTTTATTATTACAAATGTTTTACTTGTTGAAAACTTTAAATATAATCTCCTACGTATAAGTCAATTGTGTGACACTAGGTATAAGGTTAAATTCTTATCTACAGAATGTTTAATCAAACATCTAGATAATCCTACTATAAGTCTAAAAGGCTTTAGAAAAGACAACATCTATGCAATTAACTTAACCACTTCTTCAGTTAAGTGTTATTTAACACAAAAAGAAGAAACTTGGTTATGGCATAGAAGAATGACACACACAAATTTTAAAAATATAAGCAAATTAAATGGATTAGTTAGAGGCTTACCAAAGTTACCTAACTTAGACTCACCATATGTAATGCTTGTCAACAAGGTAAACAGACAAAATCTACTCACAAACCAACTAATCAATCAAAAACCAACTCAATATTAGAACATCTACACCTAGATCTATTTGACTCCCATAGAGTCAAATCAATAAATGAAAGTTTATATTGTCTAGTCATAGTAGATGACTACTCTAGATTCACTTGGGTCAAATTCTTAAAAAATAAAGATGAAACTTTTGAAATATTAACAAACTTTTGTAAACAAGTTGAAAATGAAAAAGACCTTAAAATCAAAAGAATTAGAAGTGACAATGGGGGAGAATTTAAAAATCATAACTTTAATAAATTATGTCTCGAAAATGGCTATTGTAACGACCCCACCCTCCTCCCTACTAGTCTGTGAGGGTGGAGCGCTACTGGACTACTAACTTATCTTAACTAGAGTTGTTCACATGTAAATATCAATACTTAAAACTCCCAAAAATGAAAAACGTGCAATTAGTAGTAGCTGCAACCATACATGACTCATCTCAACATACTACTCAAGTATATGCTCACAACTAAAACATATCAGTCTGTATATGCATGCCACAGTGATACAACTCAATTAATGTTACTAATGTGCACAGCAATTAAAAGGAAGAGTTCTAAAACATAAAATACTCTATAAGCAAATCCAGCAACATGAAAGAATAGTTCCAACATTCTGAATACAAAATCTTAATGAATTTTTAAACTAAGTCCCAAGGCTTCCATAGTCCAGACATCACACATCCATCCACACCTCCTTGTCGCCTTCCTTCGCTATATCTTTTCCTTTCCTTTATCTGCAGTAAGAGGAAAATGCAACTATAAGCAGAATGCTTAGTAAGCGCTATCTAACTCACAAAACTCGAATATGCATGTGAATAGGAATAAATCTATAAACTGAATGCTTAAAAGAAATATTACTCATGCTCATCTAATAGCAAAGGAATCAAACATACTGAAATGCTAAACATGTAAAGCTGCTCAACTAATAGCAAATAACAGTAAGAACAATCTAAACAACATGCTAGCATAAAAGAAAAACTAAACTTGCTGATCTTTAAACTTATGTGAAACTTATTTCACTTGTTCAAAACTTATACTTTTATACTTCAAAATAATAATCTTTTGGGCCCAGGCTTAGTACCATTGCGCGCTCCCTAATAGAAACTGAGGTAGCGAGCCACCAGTCCTACGAGGGTAAAGACCTTGGTCTTGCCAGGGCCAAGACCTCAGAATTAGTCTCTTGGATTTGTTTAACGACAACCTCGGAAGTCGGGTACTAGCCTCTTCAAATAAAATACTTGTTACTTATTAATACTTCTAATAATTGAATGCCTTGTACAAAACTGAAAAGATTAAACAAATCTAAAACTGCAGTACTGAAACAAATCCAAAACCACAGTGCTCGGATTAAATCTAAAGCTACGGCACTTGAATAAAAAAAATCTAACTGGATCCTTCCACAATTACAATTGTCCATACCCAACACTTAGTTCAAACCGAGACCCAGTAGTAAGCTCAAGAAGGCATATTCGTGTCCCTCTTGTAGCACAAATCAAGTTAAGCTTGCTGGAAATTTAAAACAAACTCATGTAAAACTTGTTCACAACTTAAACTTTTATAAGGCAACCGAAATCCTTAAACATGCTTCAGCAGAATTGAAATTAAGAAAGCAAAATCTCGGATCTATTCTAAAAATCCCTAACAATCACAATTCTTTACAACATAATCCAGAAGCCAAAAGAAAACCATTCATACTAAGCAAATGAACAACAAGATTTAAACTGAATACTAAAGCCATAAGCACAAACTGAAAACTAGGGTTCGGATTGTAGCACTTGAAGAAATCAATCATACTTGCATTCAAAACTAAACAATTTGTTCATCTCCAAATCTAAACAAAAATCTGAATTAAATTTCATGGCGGCAAGCTTCAAAAGCAAACTGAAACCACAACCATTCCTCCTATTCAGTACCACGGCAAGGAAACCAAAAGGGACCGAATGCTACACCACATACAGTGAATCCAAAACCGCATGTATAAGGAGACTAATATCAAAAGATAACCATATGTCAAACCTAAACAACTCCCCTTTCGTTTCCTTTATGAAACTCACGGCAGCAGGTTACAAGACCACAAACTTTACAGCATACTTTGAAATCAAGGAGAAACAAAACCCGAAACTACTCCTACTGCAGGTGAGAAGCACTTACCTTGCGTTCTTGGACTCACCACCGAAGAAGAAGGCTTCTAGGGTTTCGGAGATTTGCAAGTTTTCGGCCTCTCCTTCGTGCCTACAGGTTCACCTCGACGAGAGGATCGTGATGGTGGATAAGAACTCTCGAATTGAACCCTTGGCCGGCCGCCGGAGACGAAACCCTAGCCTCCTCCTTTGCGTTTTCGCCCGAGCAGCCGTCGCACGTGAGAGAGAAGAGAGGCAAGGATTTAGGTTATGGCAAATCCAATTCCTCTCTTAACTTATCCCTTTTAATACCTAAATAATTCTGTTATTAACTACTTTAAATATATTTTTCGCCCTCTATTTGATCAGCACGGCCCTACTGGGTTCTTGGTCATCACGCTTCGCTTAAGTCTCGGATTGGGTCGGAGGTCACGGGTTCGAACCTCGGCCGAACTTCTTTATTTTTTGAAACTTCTTTCTTTTGGTAAAAATACCAAACGAACTCCAAAAATTACATAAAAATATTCTAAAAATTCCTAAAAATCTCTAGAATATTTCTAAAGCATTTCTAAATATTTTTAAGCACTATTAGGACTCGTAATGAGAAAATTTGGGTTGTTACAATTCCCCATACCTTATAAAAAGTTCGTCCTCGAACTTAGAATAATTCTAGATATTTCTGTCTCATACTGTCCTCACGCTCTCAAGTAGCTTCCTCGTGCTTCTAGTTCTGCCAGATGACCTTCACTAGTGGTACCTCTTTGTTCCTTAGTCTCTTAACTTCTCTGTCCACTATCTGTGTAGGTCTGCTCTCATAGCTAAAATCCTCCTGGATCTTCACTGACTGTGGCTGAATCACTTGGCTAGGGTCGTGGAGACATTTCTTTAGCATGGAGACATAAAATACATTATGTATTGCTGACATGTCTTGAGGTATGTCCAGCTTGTAAGCTACTTTCCCAATCCTTTCTGTGATCAGGTAGGGTCCTACGTAGCGGGGACTTAACTTGTCCTTCTTGCCAAATCTCATCACTCCCTTCATCGGAGCAACTTTGAGAAAGATTGAATCCCCTACTTGGAATTCAAGTGGCCTACGGCGTGCATCAGCATAACTTTTCTGTCTACTCTGGGCAGTCTCAATTCTCTGTCTGATCTTCTGAATAGCCTGAGTGATTTCATCTATTATCTCTGTCTGCCTGCCTAGTTCTGAGTCCATCTCTTTTCTTTCTCCAGTCTCCATCCAGCATATGGGTGATCTGCACTTCCGGCCATACAATGCCTCGTAAGGTGCCATCTTGATAGTGGCCTGGTAGCTATTGTTGTAGGCGAATTCAGCTAAGTTCAGATACTTGCACCAACTGCCCTTAAAATCTAATGCACAAGCCTTGAGCATGTCTTCTAAAATCTGATTTACTCGTTCTATTTGTCCATCAGTCTGGGGATGGAAGGCTATGTTGAACGCTGAACTTGAGTTTGGTGCCTAGTGCATTCTGAACACACTCCCAAAAATGAGAGGTGAAATGCCCATCCCTATCAGAAACAATCGACTTCGGAACTCCATGAAGTCTGATCACTTCCTTAACATATAGCTATGCCAACTGCTCTATAGAGTGGGACACCTTGATGGCTAGAAAGTGGGCAGACTTGGTCAATCTGTCCGCTATCACCCATATCGCATCATATCCATTAGTAGTTCTTGGAAGACCTGTTATAAAGTCCATGGATATTTCTTCCCACTTCCACTCTGGTATTGGAAGAGGTTATAGAACTCCTCCTGGTCTCTGGTGTTTTATTTTGACTCTCTGGCATGTCAGGCAGGTATTGACATATTTTGCAATATCTCTCTTGAGTCCAGACCACCAGAATCTTTGCTTCAAATCTTGATACATCTTGGTGGAACCAGGATGCATGGAGTATGGTGTGCTATGAGCTTCTTCCAGAATCTTCCTTCTTAATTCCTCATCATTGGGGACACAAAGATGAATCCCCTGATAAAGAATTCCACTGTCTGATACTCGAAACTCTGAATTTTCTTCTTTTTGTATCCCTTGCTTGATCTTCTGGATATCTGGATCTTCACTTTGCTTTCTTTGTTCAAGCAAGGTTGACTCTAAGGTCAATACAAAGAGTTGCCCATAAACAATTTCGACTCCAAAATCTGACAATTCCTTCTGTAGTGGCAGTGCTAATGATGACAAGGACATCAGAGTTGCACTGGACTTTCGACTTAGTGCATCCGTCACTTTGTTAGCTTTACCTGGGTGGTAGAGGATTTCACAGTCATAATCTTTAACCAACTCTAGTCACCTGCGCTGTCTCATGTTTAAGTCTTTCTGAGAAAAGAAATACTTCAAGCTCTGATGGTCGGTGAAGATTCTGCACTGGACTCCATACAAATAATGTCGCCAGAGTTTTAGTGCAAAGACCACAGCTGCCAGCTCAAGATCATGAGTGGGGTAGTTCTTCTCATAATCTTTGAGTTGTCTGGAAGCATAAGCTATAACCTTCCCTTCTTGCATGAGAACAGCTCTAAGGCCCATTTTGGAAGCATCACTGTAGATGTCAAAACTCTTGTCACTCTCTGGAACAGTCAGAATAGGAGCACTGGTCAATCTCTTCTTCAATGCTTGGAAACTTTGCTCATATTTTTCTGACCATTCAAACTTCTTGTTCTTCCTAGTTAGGGCTGTTAATGGAGAGGCTATCCTGGAAAAATCCTCCACGAATTTCGTGTAGTACCCAGCTAAACCAAGGAAGCTTCTGATCTCCCTGGCGTTCTTGGATCTACTCCAGTTGTTGACCGCTTCTATTTTGGCTGGATCCACCTGAATACCTTCTTTAAAAATGATGTGACCTAGAAACGCCACCTGCTCCAACCAGAACTCGCACTTCGAGAATTTAGCATAAAGCTACTTTTGCTGAAGGGTCTACAGTACTATTCTCAAGTGTGTGTCATGCTCCTCTGGGGTTCTTGAATAGATCAGAATGTCGTCGATGAACACGATGACAAACTTGTCAAGGTATTCTCAGAACACTCTGTTCATTAAGTCCATGAAGACCGCAGGTGCATTAGTCACTCCAAAAGGCATGACTATAAACTCGTAGTGTCCGTATCTGGTCCTGAAAGCTGTTCTGGGTATATCACTTTCTTTCACTTTCAACTGATGGTAACCAGAGCGCAGATCTATCTTAGAGAATATTGTTGCCCCCTTTAACTGATCAAATAGATCATATATTCTGGGAAGAGGGTACTTGTTCTTAATTGTTACTTTTTTCAGTGCTCTATAATCTATGCGCATCTACATAGATCCATCTTTCTTCTTAACGAACAACAATGGAGCTCCCCATGGTGAATGACTAGGACGGATGAAACCCTTGTCAAGCAGCTCCTGGAGTTGTTCTTGTAGCTCTTTCAGCTCTGCTGGAGACATCCGGTACGGAGCTTTTGAAATTGGACCGGTGCCAGGAACCAACTCAATTTCAAACTCCACTTCTCGGTTGGGAGGTAGTCCAGGTAGTTCTTCTGGGAATACCTCTGGATACTCACAGACTACCCGAACATCTTCCTGCTTGGGTCTTTCTTGTTCTTCTGCATTCACAATGTACGCAAGAAAACCAGTACATCCTTTAGCTAACATCTGGTGAGCTATTAGGGAAGAGAGAAATTTATGGGTCTTCCTCTTCGGCACTCCCGTGAACTCAAAGGATGGTTCACCTTCTGGGCTGAAAATCACTTTCCTTCTGCGGCAGTCCACCGAAGCACTGTACTTGCTGAGGAAATCCATACCCAGAATAACATCGAAATCTTGCATCGCAAGGACTACTAAATCAACATATAGCTCTCGGTCTGAAATTCTGGACTCCATGACTTCCCCAGAAGGTAGGGTCATTAAAAACTTAGAGTTCATGCTCTCTGTAGGCATCTGAAATTCTTTGGCAAAGAGTACTGATATAAAAGAATGGGTCACCCCAGTATTAAATAGTGCAGTAGCTAAATGCTGAAAAATAACTACTTGACCTGTTACGACCGTAGAGGCACTAGCAGCTTCCTCTTTAGTGAGGGAGAATACTCTGGCACTGCCTGAAACTGGTGGGGCTTCCAACCTTCATTGACTGAGTTGAGGTCCATCCAGAGTTGCAGGCATGTAGTGTAACTGAGGCTTGTTCCCGTATTGCGCTGCCTGTTGCTGAGGTGCTTTGAGCTTGTTAGGACATGCCTTAGCCAGGTGTCCTTCTTGACCACACGAATAACATCCAGTCAGACCCAAAAGACAGGCTCCTGGATGTAGTCTCCCACATTTAGGGCAGGGAGGGAACTTGGCCTGCTTGTCTGTAGGACCTCCCTTTTGGCTACCTCCTGTATTCCACCATTTCCTCTTGTTATCTTTACCCTTCCAATGCTGCTTACTTGCCTGAGGTTTCTGACTCCCTGCTATCTTGTCCTCTATCTTGAATGGCTTGAATTGTATTTGTTGTACCTTGATGCTGTTCAGATAGTGCTCAGTGACTAATGTCCTGCTGACCAACTCTTCACCAGTCTGTGGTCGGTGAGTTCCACTACTCACGTTAAGTGCTATTTCTGGCCTCAGCATTCGGAGCATCAGTCTGACTCGTTCTTTCTCTGTACTTACTAGCTCTGGGTAGAGACGAGCTAGTCTGTTGAATCTCTTTACTGCTTCTTCCACTGGCAAGTCACCTTGTCTGAATTCTATAAATTCCTCATAATGTTTATTGGTGATCCGTTGGCGGAAGAATTCTTCGTGAAACTCTGTCTCGAAGTCAGCCCAGCTCATCTGATTGATTGCTCTCTTGCTCTTAACTCTCTCCCACCACATACGAGCATCTCCAGATAGGCAGAAAGAGGCACACTTGACCTTCTCGACTTCTGGCCAGTCAAGAAGCTCTATGGTGCTCTCCAGTGTCTTAAACCAAGCCTGAGCATCTCAGGGCTCAGTCGTGCCTGAGAAACTTTCTGGCTTCAGCTTCAGCCACTGTATTAGATATGCTTCTTGTCTTCTAGGTGCTGTAACGACTTCCAGGGCGGCTGGTGGAACCTCAGTCACCACTGGAGTCTCCACATTAATAGTTGGAGGAGTGGGAGGAACTGGCTGCCGATTAGCCATCAGATTGACGATTACTTGTTGCTGCTCTGCCACTTGTCTCTAGAGTTGAGCAACAACTTCAGAGAGATTTGGTTCAATTGTTCTGGGCTCTTCATTCTCTTGTGCTGGGTCCTCAGTACGAGCGGTACGGGGACGTCCTCTTCATGACATCTTGTTATGTAAAAAGAGGAAACTAAGCAAAATTCTTGACTTTAAACATTTATGAGTAAGCACTTCTAAACCCTTCCCTATTCTGCACATATAATCAAATATTTCTAAGGATTTCTCTCTACTACAAATAATAAGGAAAGACATACTAAATAAAAGAATTTAAGTACTTTCTTACTTGAAGACGGTAAGGCTGATGCTGATGTGTGTGTGATGCTGGAGAATGGGGACTGCTCTGATACCAACTTGTAACGACCCCACCCTCCTCCCTACTAGTTTGTGAGGGTGGAGCGCTACTGGACTACTAACTTATCTTAACTAGAGTTGTTTACATGTAAATATCAATACTTAAAACTCCCAAAAATGAAAAACGTGCAATTAGTAGTAGCTGCAACCATACATGACTCATCTCAACATACTACTCAAGTATATGCTCACAACTAAAACATATCAGTCTGTATATGCATGCCACAGTGATACAACTCAATTAATGTTACTAATGTGCACAGCAATTAAAAGGAAGAGTTCTAAAACATAAAATACTCTATAAGCAAATCCAGCAACATGAAAGAATAGTTCCAACATTCTGAATACAAAATCTTAATGAATTTTTAAACTAAGTCCCAAGGCTTCCATAGTCCAGACATCACACATCCATCCACACCTCCTTGTCGCCTTCCTTCGCTATAGCTTTTCCTTTCCTTTATCTGCAGTAACAGGAAAATGCAACTATAAGCAGAATGCTTAGTAAGCGCTATCTAACTCACAAAACTCGAATATGCATGTGAATAGGAATAAATCTATAAACTGAATGCTTAAAAGAAATACTACTCATGCTCATCTAATAGCAAAGGAATCAAACATACTGAAATGCTAAACATGTAAAGTTGCTCAACTAAAAGCAAATAATAGTAAGAACAATCTAAACAACATGCTAGCATAAAAGAAAAACTAAACTTGCTGATCTTTAAACTTATGTGAAACTTATTTCACTTGTTCAAAACTTATACTTTTATACTTCAAAATAATAATCTTTTGGGCCCAGGCTTCGTACCATTGCGCGCTCCCTAATAGAAACTAAGGTAGCGAGCCACCAGTCCTACGAGGGTAAAGACCTTGATCTTACCAGGGCCAAGACCTCGGAATTGGTCTCCTGGATTTGTTTAACGACAACCTCGGAAGTCGGGTACTAGCCTCTTCAAATAAAATACTTGTTACTTATTAATACTTCTAATAATTGAATGCCTTGTACAAAACTGAAAAGCTTAAATAAATCTAAAACTGCAGTACTGAAACAAATCCAAAACCACAGTGCTCGAATTACATCTAAAGCTACAGCACTTGAACAAAAAAAATCTAACTGGATCCTTTCACAATTACAATTGTCCATACCCAACACTTAGTTCAAACTGAGACCCAACAGTAAGCTCAAGAAGGCCTATTCGTGTCCCTCTTGTAGCAAAAATCAAGTTAAGCTTGCTGGAAATTTAAAACAAACTCATGTAAAACTTGTTCACAGCTTAAACTTTTATAAGGCAACCGAAATCTTTAAACATGCTTCAGCAGAATTGAAATGAAGAAAGCAAAATCTCGGATCTATTCTAAAAATCCCTAACAATCACAATTCTTTACAACATAATCCGGAAGCCAAAAGAAAACCATTCATACTAAGCAAATGAACAACAAGATTTAAACTGAATACTAAAGCCATAAGCACAAACTGAAAACTAGGGTTCGGATTGTAGCACTTGAAGAAATCAATCATACCTGCATTCAAAACTAAACAATTTGTTCATCTCCAAATCTAAACAAAAATCTGAATTAAATTTCATGGCGACAAGCTTCAAAAGCAAACTAAAACCACAACCATTCCTCCTGTTTAGTACCACGGCAAGGAAACCAAAAGGGACCGAATGCTACACCACATACAGTGAATCCAAAACCGCATGTATAAGGAGACTAATATCAAAAGATAACCATATGTCAAACCTAAACAATTCTCCTTTCGTTTCCTTTATGAAACTCACGGCAGCAGGTTACAAGACCACAAACTTTACAGCATACTTTGAAATCAAGGAGAAACAAAACCCGAAACTACTCCTACTGCAGGTGAGAAGCACTTACCTTGCATTCTTGGACTCACCACCGAAGAAGAAGGCTTCTAGGGTTTCGGAGATTTGTAAGTTTTCGGCCTCTCCTTCGTGCTTACAGGTTCTCCTCGACGAGAGGATCGTGATGGTGGAGAAGAACTCTCGAATTGAACCCTTGGTCGACCGCCGGAGACGAAACCCTAGCCTCCTCCTTTGCGTTTTTGCCCGAGCAGCCGTCGCACGCGAGAGAGAATAGAGGCAAGGATTTAGGTTACGGCAAATCCAATTCCTCTCTTAACTTATCCCTTTTAATACCTAAATAATTCTGTTATTAACTACTATTTAAATATATTTCGCCCTTTATTTGATCAGCACGGCCCTGCTGGGTTCTTGGTCATCACGCTTCGCTTAAGTCTCGGATCGGGTAGGAGGTCGCGGGTTAGAACCTCGGTCAAACCTCTTTATTTTTTGAAACTTTTTTCTTTTGGTAAAATACCAAACAAATTCCAAAAATTACATAAAAATATTCTTAAAATTCCTAAAAATCTCTAGAATATTTCTAAAGCATTTCTAAATATTTTTAAGCACTATTAGGACTCGTAATTAGGAAATTTGGGTTGTTACAGCTATCATCATGAATTCTCGTGTCCCAAAACTCCCCAACAAAATAGAATTGTAGAAAGAAAAAATAGAACCTTGCTTGAAGCATCTAGAACAATGCTAAACGAATACAAGCTACCTAAGTACTTTTGGGCAGAAGCTGTTAGTACAGCCTGCTACATACAAAATAGAACAACACTAAACAAAATACATAATAAAACCTGCTTTGAAATCTATTATAATAAACAACCCAATATAAAATACTTTAAAGTATTTGGGGCCCAGCCTTTATTTTAAATACAATAGAACACTTAGGAAAATTTACATCTAAAGTAGAAAATGGAATCTTTGTAGGATACTCCCTAAACAGTAGAGGTTACAGAGTTTACAATAAGATTACCTTAAGAATTGAAGAAACTACTAATGTAAAATTTGAAAAATCCAAACAAAACCAAGAACAAACTCAACTTCAACCAATTGAATTTGTTCAAGAGAACACTAATTCTGAAGGAACCAATCAATCTCTAAATCATGAAGAGGAAGAAGAACCTCAAGAGAGTCAACCTCCTAGAACTATTAGAGTCAACCAAAATCATTCAACTAGCCTAATAATTGGTGATCCAGACCTAAGGGTGCAGACTAGGTCATCCTTTAGAAACCTAAGTCAAATTTCATTAATTTCAAAAATTAAACCTAAAACAGTGGCTGAATCGTTACTTGACCCAGACTGGGTAATTTCTATACAAGAAGAACTAGCTCAATTTGAAAGAAATGAAGTCTGGGATTTAGTGTCACCACCCAAAAATAAAAGGATAATAGAAACAAAATGGGTATATAGAAATAAATTAAGTGAAACTAGGGAAATCACAAGAAATAAAGTCAGACTAGTTGCTAAAGGATTCAGTCAAGTAGAAGGACTTGACTATGATGAAACATATGCCCCAGTGGCTAGATTAGAATCCATTAGAATGTTACTTAGTTATGCAGCCCACAAAGGGTTTAGATTGTACCAAATGGATATTAAGTCAGCCTTTCTAAATGGACTGATAAAAGAAGAAGTCTATGTAAGACAAGCGCCTGGGTTTGAAAATCTAGAACACCCTGATTATGTCTTTAAATTAAAGAAGACTTTATGTGGACTTAAGCAAGCCCCTAGGGCATGGTATGAAAGACTAACTTCTTACCTAATTTCTAAATGGTTCAACCAAGGTCAAATTGACCCAACCCTATTCGTTAATTTAATACAAAAGGATATTTTTATAGCTCAAATCTATGTAGATGATATCATCTTTGGGTCAACAAATTCAAAATTTTTAGATGAATTCACAAGTCTAATGGAACAAGAATTTGAAATGAGTTTAATAGGAAAACTAACTTATTTTTTAGGATTACAAATCAAACAGACAAATGAAGGAAACTATATTTATCAACAAAAATATACTAAAGAATTACTTAAAAGATTCAGAATAGAAAATACTAAAGAAATAAAAACGCCTATGACCGTAAACACAATCCTAGATAATGACCTAAATGGAAAACTGGTTGACTTAAAATATTATAGGAGTGTCATAGGTAGCCTACTATACTTAACTGCAAGTCGACTCGATATTTTATTTGCAGTTAGTATGTGTGCTAGATACCAAACCTAATCTCTAAAGGGTTCAACCAAGGTCAAATTGACCCAACCCTATTCATTAATTTAATATAAAAGGATATTTTTATAGCTCAAATCTATGTAGATGATATCATCTTTGGGTCAACAAATTCAAAATTTTTAGATGAATTCACAAGTCTAATGGAACAAGAATTTGAAATGAGTTTAATAGGAAAACTAACTTATTTTTTAGGATTACAAATCAAACAAACAAATGAAGGAAACTATATTTATCAACAAAAATATACTAAAGAATTACTTAAAAAATTCGGAATAGAAAATACTAAAGAAATAAAAACGCCTATGGCCGTAAACACAATCCTAGATAATGACCTAAATGGAAAACCGATTGACTTAAAATATTATAGGAGTGTCATAGGTAGCCTAGTATACTTAACTGCAAGTCAACTCGATATTTTATTTGCAGTTAGTATGTGTGCTAGATACCAAACATATGCTAAGGAATCACATTTAACTCAGGTTAAAAAAATCTTCAGATACCTTAAAGGAACAACAAATGTAGGTATTTGGTATCCTAGAACTAATAATTTTAAATTAATAGGGTACTCTGACTCAGATTATGTTGGGTGCAAATTAGACCGCAAAAGCACAAGTGGTGGTTGTCAACTACTAGGTCCATCACTTGTTAGCTGGTTCAGCAAAAAGCAACACTGTGTTGCACTATCCACAACTGAGTCAGAATATATAGTCATAGGAGAATGTGTTGCATAATTATTATGGATGATGCACACTTTAAAAGATTTTAACTTAAACCTTACAAATGTAAAAGTATTAATTGACAATATTAGTTCAATTAATTTAACAAAAAATCCAGTGCATCATTCCAGAACCAAACACATTGAAATTAGGCATCACTTTATCAGGGATCATGTCACTAAAGGAGACATTGAACTCAAGTACATTGAGTCAAAGTCTAATTTAGCTGACATATTTACTAAGCCCCTCCCTGAAAGTGAATTTAGCAATCTACATAGAAAATTAGGGATGTGCCTAATAGATTAGGAATTTTAAAATTGTCTTCAAAAATGGTTATTTTCAAATTCTAAGGTAAAACACTTTTATGTTTTCAAAATTTCCTATTTTTAGAATTTCAAAATAGTTTTAGCCTTAGACTAGAAAACCCCCTTAGAAATCATGTTCCCCTAAGGCTAGTACTTGAGCATCTCACCAACACCCTAGGACTCCCTTGTTTGTGATTGTCAAACATAGAAAAGGGGTGAGATGCATAGGCAGATTGTCTGGACTTAAGATGCTTATATCAGTGCATCAAAATAAGTTTGGGCGTTAAATACCAAACATATATTAATCAAATTAAGTCATTCAGTTTAGTCAAACATTAACTGACGTTTAGACTTAACTTGACTAACCAAGTAAAAGCTGCTATCCTCTGAATAGTCAGTAAGTAGCTAACTAGTTAGACAGATTTAATAATGTCAGGTTCAAGGGGAGCAATAATTATTTTCATATTTTTCTAAAAATATTTTTAAAATTTGGTTTTGGAAAATATTCTTCTAAAAATATTTTAGAAATGTGTTTATGAAACCTAACCTTTGAAAAACTAAGTTTTATGTCAAAATTTCTTTAAAAAAAATTGGTTTTGAAAATTGTATGTTATAAACTTGGTTTAAATACTGATTTTGAAAATCAAATGTTACAAACTTAGTTTTGAGATTATGATTTTTCAAACTTAATGTTGAAAATAGAAAATTAGTTTTGCAAATTAAATTTCATAAACTCAACATTGAAAGATTAGATGTTGAACATTGAATTTTACCTGGTTTTTGAAATTTTCACTTTTGTAAAATTATCTTTATAGAACTTATGAAAAATGTTTCAAGTTCAAGTTTATTTTGAAAAACTTTTGGAACATATAAACTTATGTTTAGAATTTTGGACTTTTTTAACTTATACTTGAAAAATTAGCTTTTATAAATTTATGATTACAATAATTATCTTTTAAAAATTAATCTGCAAACTTACTACTAAGATATGTTGCTAAATTAGTTATATTTCTAACTTAGCCATTTTTTAAAACTTATCTATTCTGAAAAGGATAAGAAATACTTTTTAAAGCAAAATTTCTAATTATTTAACTCCCCTGAGTCGATCTGATTCATGTTTGCATTCCTTTTGCAATGTTTTTGTAATTATGATTATTTGATCCATGTTTATGTTTGATGAATGTCAAAGGGGAGGTTTAGGTGGTTAAGTTAGCTAAAACAAATTGAAAATAAAAAATAACTTAAAAACCTATTAATGCTTGCTTCACTTGCATTTAACACTAACTTAACCAAGTTGTCATTCCATCAAAAAGGGGGAGATTGTTGGTGCGGTTAGCACTAACGGTCTAACCTAGGTTTTGATGAATGACAAAAGAGGTTAAGTTAGTTTTGTTGTTGATCTAACACTCTGACCGAGTGTGCAGGAGAAGTCCAGGCAGGTCGACGGGCTGACCGGATATTTGGCACGAAGTCCAGCTAGGTCGACGGGCTGACCAGATAGCTGGTACGAAGTCCAAAACGGGTCGACGGGCTGACCGAATGTTTGGCACGAAGTCTAGATAGGTCGACGGGCTGACCTGACGTCTGGCAAGTAAGTAAAGGTAAGTCACTGGAGGGGAGTAATTGTGAGGATGCGTTCCCAGGAAGGGAACTTAGGCGCCGATCCGACTTAGAACCATTTCGGAACTCTAAGTCGAGATCTTGACTAGATTCCGGTCTCGAAATCTAACTAATACTATTTATGTTTATTATAATTGTGCTAACACTCTGTCTTGCAGGATATATATTTGCCTCGAACCAAACATTTTCTTGCAGGTAGGAAATTACTGGAAAACAGGGTCCGGGCGCTCGGGAGGTACCCAGGCGCCTGGAGGTCCGGGCGCCCGGAGGCAAACTTTTATCCCCAACGTCACTGAGCCACGTGGAGTTCACTGGTTGGCTCGGCTACGTCATGGTCGAGGCACCCTAAAGGTTCCAGGCGCCCCGAACCTCCTATAAAAGGAGGGGCAAGGCTGGAGCTCAAACAACAACTCAAGAACTACTCTCTTGTGCTCCTGCGACGCTGCAACGCTCTTCCGACAATACTCTTCTTTTAATTCCTTGTTCTTGTCGGTATACTTTTATTTTAAAGCAATTGTATTTAGTTTGTAATAATTTATGAATTGCTAGTGAATTGCTCATCGAAAGCACCCTTATGTGCGGACCTTGGAGTAGGAGTCAACACAGGCTCCGAACCAAGTAAATCGAACTGTGTTAGTCATGCTCTCTTTTTATTTTCCGCTACGTATTCGTACTCAAAAATTTTATCGATATTCACCCCCCCTCTATCGACTTTCATGATCCAACAATTTCGGTGTAGTGCATAGCCAAGAAGATCACTGTGAATGATGATGTCCAAAGTAGCTGGCCAAGACCCCTTTTTATAGCCTCTTTAGACCTGATCTAGATCCTCTGATCTCAGGATCAGGTTTGACTCAACCTAGATCGATCGACCGATCCCCAGGTTCGGTTGACTGTACTTGCTGAATCCACTCGGCCTTCCGTCCAGATGCAGTCTCTCTGGATGAGCCTTCATTCGATCAACGATCCCTCTGTTTGGTCGACCGATCAGCTGATGGTCTCCGCCTTATATGATCTGATCAACCTGGCTTGATTTGGTCACCGCTTATCCTCAATTCGGTCGACTGATCCTGAGGTTTGGTCGATTGATCCCAGGATCGAACCCGGTCTGATCTCTAGAAATCTAATCCTGCTGTACTGGGTTTGGTCAACCGATTCGGCCATTCGGTCGACCGATCAAGGCTAAGTCTGACCCTGTAAAACTTTTTAGTTTTATGCAAAACAGAGTTAGACAAATAGCAATTAATAAATAACTTGGCATCCTTCGAACTATCCGGTTCTGACTTCGGATTTCCTCTAGAAATTCTAGGTTGAACTGACGTCTATTGTTCCCTCAATGGGGAATGCATCCTCGCCTACTCCTCTCAGGAGAAGTTACCTGTTGCCAGAATGATCTTCCAGACTGACTAGACGTTTGCTCAGCGCCCAAGGCTTCAGGACTTTCTGCTGGATGTCTGCTCCACGACCCGTCCAGACTTCCACCTAGTCTGTGACCGCCACGGTTATCACATAGAGTCCCCAACTTTAGGGTTTTGCCCAAAGCGTTTGACCTGCCAAGACTTTCCTCCTAGGGTTACCCCCCCCTAGGACCTAGGGTTACCACCCCCTAGGACCTAGGGTTACTACCCCTAGGGCTTTCTACCTGCCTAACCGCAGCTAGGACCTTCCATCACCTAGGGTCCCGCCCCCTAGAACCTAGGGTTACCTCCCCCTAAGGTTTTTCACTTGCCTAAAATCCACTAGGACTTTTGCCTAAGACAATTTAGGACTTTCCTGCAAGCTCAATCAACCTTGTTAGATCACAAGACAACTTAACTTTGAACCCTTTGTCATAATCAAAACTTAGGATCGATAGTCTGGTGCTCCCTATGCCAACAAAATCCAAGAGTAAAATTATAAGGGCCTAGGCCCAAAGTGAACAATACCATGTCATTTTGGAAATATGTGAACATCCTTTGGGCATAACAAACTGGTATCAAAGCTATAGATTTTGGCAGATTTCTTCAACATATCGGGGATGACTTCTACAAAGTTCACTACAACAAAAATATTAAACAACAACGCCACAAAGACAACGGTTTTAGAAGAAACTGTTGTAAAATTTGGTAAAAGACAACAGTTTTAGATAAAATCATTGTCTTTGAGCTCCCATAAAATACAAAAGACAATAGTTTTGTGAAAACCGTTGTCGTCGAGCAATTATTTTTTAAATCAATAACGCATTTTACAATGGTTATCTAAAACCATTGTCTTTAAGCGTTTTTTTAGGGGCTACGACAATAGTTTTGTAAGTTGTTGTGTTTTTATATTGTTTTATATAGTCAAAGAAAATGGTTTATTAAAACCGTTGTCTTTGACTTTATTCTTTCGATGTTTTTCCCTCTCTCCGATAAATTTTTGGCGGCGTGTTTTCCGCCTTAGCCTTCCTGAACCCTTCTTATCCATATTTATTTCCCTCTCCCCATACGATCTCTTCACGCTCCTGCTGCCGAAACTCTAAGCATCTTCATTCAACCCCTCTCCGGCAAACCCCTCTCCATGAATTGTTAAGTGGAGAGGAGGTGGAGGAAGGTGATGAGTTTGTTCACTAGAACACGCGCCAGTGACGGGTGTTGGTTGCTACTCGGAATACCGTCCTAGTTCCCCTGTACAAAAATTTGTACAAGCATAGAACTATCCTAGCTACCCATGTGTTCTAGTAAAGTTAAATTTTGATTGCAAACGATGCTTAACATTATTAATCCAAATTTTCCCTTTAGAAGTTAAACTTGAAATGGGAACGAAACTTAACATTCTTACTTCAAGTTCAACCGTTGTGATCTTCCTAAGTTAAACCATATTACAGAAGTTGATCAAATATCTATTTCAAAAATTGGCTTCTAGGTAAAGCGTGGCGAGGCACTAAGCCTTCTTTGGTATAGGATCATCCACCACTGCCTAGACAAAGCCTTTCAAAGAAATCGGATATTTAAACTTCTCACAGTAAACTAGGTTTAACAATAGAGACCTCAATAGAAACACATTATCGAAACATAAAATCGAAACAAATATCGAAAATAAAAATGATAATTAAAATCAATAACCTCTTGTGTTTGATTTTTCAAGATATATACAAAAGATGAACTAGTTACGATGCGGAAACTAATAACTAGTTATACCTCTTGTAACTTATAGACCTCTTGATCTTCTATTGTATTCCTCTTCTTATCTCGAACGTCGTGTGGGTGACAATCTACCAAGATGAGAATCCACCCAAGCCTTCTTCTTCCTTTCAAGTTTCAGCCACCAACTTTCTCCAAGAGATGATGAAGTTCGGCCACCAACTTTCCTCCAAGGGATGCTAGACAAGAGAACCTCCTTCTCTTCTTCTTCTCCTTCAAGCAACCGGCCATCAATGGATCTCCACACCAATATGCCGCCGGCCACCAAGAGGGAAAACAAAGGAGAAGAGAGAAAGAGCAAGGTCGGCCACCACCAAGGAAGAGAGGAGAGGAATACAAGATGTATCATTGTAAGGTGAGGCACCTCTACCCTCTCTTTTATATTCCTTGGTCTTGGCAAATAAGGAAAGTTTTAAACATAATTAAAACTTCCTTATATTCCTTGCCAATGACTAAAAAGGAAAAAATTAAAACTTCCTTTTCTTCTTGTCATGGCCGGCCACATGTTTGTTCTCCAAGCAAGGAAGATTTTAAATAAAAATTAAAATCTCTCTTTTAAAAATCTCTTTTGTGAATAGTTCTAAAAGGAATGTTTTATAAATTAAAATCTCTCTCTTTTAAATCCTTTTATGGATATCTATAAAAGATAAAATTTAAAATAAAACATGGTTTCAAGAAAGGAAAGTTTTATCAAAAAATTAAAATCTTTCTTTCACATTATAGATAACTACAAATAAGGAAAGATTTCAAATCTCTCTTTTATTCCTTTGTAGAAAGCTATAAAATTTAAAACTCTCTTTTAAAACCAACATAAAAGGAAAGTTTTCAACAAAATAAAAACTTCCTTTTATTTCCTTTTATGACCGATCTAAAAAAGGAAAGTTTTATATTAAAATCATCCTTTTAAATCCTATTAATGGATCTCTATAAAAGGAAAGATTTTACAAAATAAAACTTCCTTTTAAATTCAATGTGGTCGGCCACCCTTGCTTGGGCTCCAAGCTAGGACCGGCCATAACTTAAACCCATCTAACCTTGGTTTGGCCGGCCCTAGCTTGGGCTCCAAGCTTGGCTTGGTCGGCCATCTTAAGGTGAGTAAGAAGTTGAGTTTGGGTGGATATAAGACTTTATAAATAAGAGGTTATAATAGGGACAGAGAGGAGGAATTGGTTTTGGTCTCCCGATGAGCTTGAGCTTCCTGTGTTTGCTCCGAACACCCAACTCAAGTTCATCAATAATATCTCATTCCACTAAAGAGTTATTATTGCACTACCGCATCAACCTCATATTACTATATAGGCTTCTTCTTATCATGAGTGTGTTAGTCTCCCTGTGTTTAAGATATTAAATGCCCACTAATTAAATGAGTTACTGACAACTCACTTAATTAATATCTAACTCCAAGAGTAGTACCACTCAACTTTATCGTCATGTCAGACTAAGTTCACCTGCAGGGTTTATATGACAATCCTTATGAACTCCTCAAGGGGACATCATCAACCTAGATTACTAGGACACAGTTTCATTCTATTATCAACAACACACCATATAAATAATATCATTTCCCAACTTATAGGGCCTATTGATTTAACGAGCTAAATCGCACCCTTTGATAAATCAAAGAAATAAATACTAAGTTTATGTGCTTGTTATTATATCATGATTAAGAGTACACACTTCCATAATAACAGAGGTATTATTTTTTTATATATTTAGTATAAAAAGATACTACTTCAATTGGTCCTGCTCAATATACTCATAGTGTACTACTGTAATTTATTAGTCAAAATAAACTAATACCTAATTATACTACAACCACTCCAATGGTTTGTCTCATTCCATCTTGGTTGTGAGCAACTGTTTATAATTTATAAGGATCTGATAACATGATCTTCTGTGTGTCTCCTCACACCATGTTATCTACAATATAAATTAAATGGACAACTACACTTAGCATAAATGTAGGCATTTGACCAATGTGATTCTTATATGTTTATACAAAAAGCTAGACTTTTAGTATACACTCTAACAACGGGGACTCATCAAACCTTGTTTGCTAGCTTGACTACGTCTAGGGCATGGTCGACGCTCTCTCTTTTGTCGGATGGAAGCATCATCTGGTTCTTATCTCCCTTCGCCTCTTTCCTCTGCTTACTCATTAGGGTTTCATCTTACCTGCTTCCTCATGAGGATGTTGTGGTCGAGATCTCTGAACATAAACTCGTCATCATTGTGGAGGAGTTTGGGTGCCTTTTGGCCAGGGTGTACTTAAAACGTGAGGTACCCTAATCGATGAAAAACAAATTAAAATCTACATCTTTTAGCGTAAACTTTGATGTTTACTGGGATTAAAATGGTGGCTTTGTTTCTCGGCAGTTGTTTCCTGCATAGTAGTATGCAACGAAAGGATAACCAAGGTTTAGCGTGATCTTGGGGCTCTTCGTCGATTGCCTCAACATCTTTTCCACTCTTGGACATTCCCCTACCATCGAAATTAGTTACCCTGGTCTGGACATGCAACTATTTTTGAAGTAAGCTTCTTCTTTCTCTTGATTGTGTATCTATAAAGCTAAACTCCATTGCTTCAAAGGTTAGATTATGAAGGTATGTGTAAATTCATCAAGCAGTTTGTGTTTTGTCTCTATGAATTAATTGTTTGCTGAATTATATTGGGTACTCTTGTGATCTCTACATTGCATTGCTCAAAAATCAGTTGTTCTTTCTTTAGGTGTACTGTGGTTGGATTCCTCCATGTTCTTTGTAGGTTGAAGTATAGTTGTGTGATAAGTTATATGCATTGGCTTGTGATATGAGTAATCTATTATGTCTGTTATGTTAAAGGATTATTACTTCACTTCCATAATGCAATAATTCAATTGAAATGTCTATTGTGTCAGTTAAAGGATTGTCTTTGACCTCACATCAATTACTATTTTCTTCTTTTTTTTTTAAGCAGAAATGGCTAATGAATGTTGCTCCATCCAACTGATTGACGGAGATGGTGTATTCAATGTCACGGGTCTTGAACACTTTATGAAGCTAATGAAGTTGGTAGAGCATGGATTATCTTATGTTGTAGTTTCTATCATGGGTCCACAAAGTAGTGGTATGTCTTTGAGTTTCTTGAATTCTATTTTCGTATTTTATGTGCTTGAAGGATATGTTTATTATAAGCTATCTCACATTTTGAATTTTAGAGGTATTCAACCTGAGTTAGAGATTACCACATTTTTCAATTCTTTACCCTTATAAAGACTGGAGTAGCTGGAGATATTACTTCTTCCTTATTGTGTAATGAAGTCAATTCAATAAAAAAAAATATTATTGATCAAGATAATTACCTTTTTCTATCATTGCTTTGTTTCCTATAAATCTGGAAGTATGAGGCAAGTAGCATAGAATTTTACAGGGAATAAAGTTAACTTGTGCATATGTATTATTGCTTATATTTATTTCTATGTGATTGCTTGGGTTTTGGAATAGCAAGTGATGCTCACAAGACTAAGAATTATTCTAAAAATAATAATAAGTACTCAAAGAAATTTGATATGGTGATGATATTAAATTCATGACCAACATTGTTTTCTCTATGCATTCTAGTTCTGGAACATAATTGGTCTTCCTGATTCATATTGGTTATTCTTGTTATAATTTTTAGTCTTGGATTATATAAATGTGGAAGACAGTAATATTTGAATATGTTCATTCCAAATACTAATTTTAATTTGGTTAAATTGACTGCCTAGAAGATGATCAAGAATAATTGTAGTGAAATATATTAGGTATTCACTGTTTATTATTGTTCGTTTTACTATACTGTATTGTAAGTTCTATGATTGAGTCGGTGTTGGACCATGTTACCTAATTAATACCTTTTAGTTTTAACTTTTGCTTTTATTCATTTATATGAATTATGCCGCTAACCTCAGTGTTACTATTGCTTTTCCAATTGCTTCTCAAGGTTGAAATAGGCAAATAACTCATTTGCTTTTGCAGATTGCTTACTGTTAAAGAACTATTCACTTTCAAATATTTGGAAATGTTTTTTTGTTCTTCATCTTTACTTCCTTTGTACAAGATATATGGTCTTAAGGGAGTCTTGAATTTTTTCTATAAAATAGATATCTATATTTCCCTATTTTTGTTGCCTTTTGGATATGCTTTTGCAGCAATATAATTTTTTTACTTGTTAAATTCAGTAATTGCTGATGAATGGTCTTCATTTTCTTTTTTTATTTTGATTAACAGGGAAGAGCACTCTATTAAACCATTTATTTGACACCAACTTCCGAGAGATGGATGCTTTCAGGGGAAGGCAAGTTATTGAATTCTTGTATATATATATTATCAATTTTAGTGCTACTAATATATGAGTTATTTTATATCACAAACCACAAAAGGCATTTGGTTAGCAAATTATGTTGGGATTAAACCATGTACAATTGCTATGGGCTTAGGAGGTACTGATGGACGAGAACGAGGAGAGGTGTTATTCTCAACCAAACTATTGAACTCATAATAGGTCTCTTTTGGCATAGGATTAAGCATTTTATCTTGTGAAGTTCTAGATATGCCTAAGAGGTGCCCCTATCTTATAATGATTTTTAGGCATATAAAGTGAAATTCTCATTATTTACAAACCTCTAACATTTAACAAAATTAGTCAATGTGATGAGAAATTCAACTTGTTCAAGACTTTCTTTTAGAAAGCTCGCTGTCACGATTGCAACCATTTGATACTTTATGAAGTTGGTTAAGAATCATGTAATTTTAATTAATAAGTTAATTAAGAAGCTCTGTTTGCATTGCTGAGGACTTGAATCGTAGAGCAGTCACCTTGAAAACATCTGAGTATAAGTTTGTTGAATCTAGTTCACAATTGTAGTTATTTACCTTTTCTCTCCTTTGTTTACCTTAATTGGCTTTTTTACTCCATTTCTCAATCTGTCGATAACACAACTTTGAGTTGTATTTCTACTTTGTTCAGGATGATACTACCTTTGAGAAGCAAAGTGCTCTTTTTGGTTTAGCAATTTCTGATATAGTCCTAATAAACATGTAAGTTCATTTTCATTATGCGTCAAATGCTACATTTGTCTAGAACAAGGGTGAGCATTTGCCTCTATGATATAGGTGGTGTCATGATATTGGTCGAGAACAAGTGGCAAACAAGACTCTTTTAAAGATAGTCTTCCAGGTTATCTTTCATTATCTTAATCTTATTCCCATCTTAAAACAATTTTTTTTACATATACTTTTAATTTGAGTTTTGCTTAGTTGCTTTCGTTTACCTCATGACAGGTGATGCTGATGTTAGGACCGAAAAGTAGCTAGAGGGGGGGTGAATAGCTTCGCGTGTGCTCGTCATGCTTCGTTGCTTGTTTCTTCAAAGTGATGCGCAGCGGAATACAAAGAAACAAACTACAACAATGCTAACAATAGGATTTTACTTGGTATCCACCTCATAAGAGGTGACTAGTCCAAGGATCCACGCACACACACACACCTCCACTAATAAACACTCCTTTTCGGTAACTACCGAAGGCGAAGAAGCCCTACAAGACTCTCAATACAAGTAGAAGAAAGGGTAGTAAAGAATAAGCAAAAGCTTACAAGAGATGCAGTAAAAACCCTAGCTTCTTCTTCTTCTCGTTGCAACTCGCCTCTTGACTTGGATGAACCTCCAAGAACCTTCAAGAACTGGCGGTGAGGAGCTTAGAGAGTGCTGGGGAGGAGCTGTGATGAATTTGGAATGAATCGGTGAAGTTCTGCCGAAGGAAATGAACGCCTGCGGCTTAAATCGACGCTAACGGTCAAATCCCGATCGATTGGAATGCTCCCAATCGATCGGGGAGGCTTTGGATCGATCCAGAGCGCCTCTGTGCTCTGGAAAAACTTCTGGATCGATCCACGGATCGATCCAGCGCTTATCGTGCGAAGCAGCAGCGTCCCAATCGATCCACTGATCGATTGGGACCTCTGGATCGATCCACCGATCGATCCAGAGGGGTTCTGTTCGCGGGGACTCACCGGATCGATCGGTGGATCGATCCACTGATTGATCCAGATCTGCTGGATCGATCCACGGATCAATCCAAACCTGCTGGATCAATCCACGGATCAATCCAAACCTGCTGGATCAATCGGCTGATCAATCCAGATCTTGGTTTTTGCCCAAAACCAAGCCCAAAGCCCCCTAAACCAACATCTAGTCAACCATGACTTGTTGGTACATAAGACCTAGCATCCGGTCACCCTTGACCAGCTAGGACTCTCTCACCAAGTGTCTGGTCAATCCCTTTGACCCACTTGGACTTTTCTCTTCTTGCCAAGTATCCGGTCACTCCCTAAGACCTACTTGGACTTTTCTTCCTCGTGCCAAGTATCCGGTCAATCCCTTTGACCTACTTGGACTCTCACCAGATGTCTGGTCAACCTTGACCCATCTGGATTTCTCTTGCCTGGCTTCACTCACCAGGACTTTCCCAATTGCCTAGCTTCACTCACTAGGTCTTTCACCTGGCTTCACTCACCAGGATTTTTCTCCTGCCTAGCTTCACTCACTAGGACTTCCCAATTGCCTAGCTTCACTCACTAGGTCTTTCACCTGGCTTCACTCACCAGGATTTTCCTCCTGCCTAACATCCCAGTTAGGACTTCCCAGTCAAGTATCCGGTCATCCTTGACCTACTTGACTCTTCTTCAATCAACCTTGCATTGTCAAACATCGAAATCCAAACCAAGACTCAAGCTTGGTCAACCAGGTTAACCTTGACCTGAGGAATGTTGCACCAACAATCTCCCCCTTTTTGATGTTTGACAATACCAACACTATCACTTACAATACCACATGTAAGTTAGGCTAATCCCATAGCCTAAACCTTCTTCATGCCACTAGGTAATGAATGCATAAGTTAAGCCCTTCATTCTCCCCCTAAGAGGGCAAACTCCCTCTAGGTGATAAAAGCCTAACTTACTCCCTTTCATTCTCCCCCTATTGGCACACATCAAACCATGCCCCATTTTTGGGCACACATCAACAGATTCACTTGTTGAAAACTCTCCCCCTGATGAGTTGCGATCAGCACGATAATGAAGGTCCCATACCCTTCATTAACCTTAACTCTACATTCTCCCCCAATGTAGGCAAATGCCCATCCTTGAGTATTATCCACTTGAAACCACTTGAACAATGAGGATATCCACTCCCCATTAAAGTTCAAACGCTCAACCTTGAGCATGTTCTTAACGGAAGGTTAACCACCTTCCAAGGTTTATGAAAAATAATTTTTATGTCTTTAAAGAGTCCCTCCCCATAAAGACATGGTGGTAACTTCTGTCATTGCACCAACAATGACTTGGAATCCCCAAAACTTTAGGAAACCCAATTTTAGAAGTTTTGAGGTTCAAATATTCAAAATTTGAAACAAACCTCAGCCTAAACTTCAACTTAGCCTTCCTTAACCAATCCATCCTTGTTTTCCACACGAAAACACCCTTTTTTATGTATACAAATGTATTTTCAGGGGTTTGGAATGGTTACCTAAACTAAAATAGGTTCAAAATGCTGAAAATAAGCTTTCCCAGCCAAAATCAGCATCTTCAATTGATTGGAGTTGGGTTCCAATCGATTGAACCCTGCTGAATCGATCCACTAATCGATTCAATCTTCTTGGATCGATCGGCTGATCGATCCAGCGAGCTTCTGCTCGCGAGAAATGCCTTCTCAATCGATCGGCTGATCGATTGAGGCACTCCAATCGATCCACTGATCGATTGGAGGCCTGAAATTGCTGAAATTCAATTTCAGCCAATTTCAGAAACCCCTAGAAAATTCTACAAAATTCCAAAAATCGTAAAAATTTGTGTAGACATTATTTAGGGTATAATTTATCATGGAAAAATAGTTTTCTATGAAAATACATCATATTTTCAAAGATTGACACAAACTTGAGAACTTGCAAAAACTTTAGTGTTTTCTTCAAGTTTGTGTCTAACTATTCAATGGTGATTACTATCAAAGGATAGCCTTCACCAAGGTTTTCCAAAATCATTTTAAAAACATTTTCAAAACCAATATCCCACCATGTTCCTTGGGCTTAATGCACATGACTTGTACATTAGCTTTCCCAATGATGGGAAAACACATAACTATGTGTTTTAATGAACTTAAAACTCAAGGAAATGCACTAACTCAGCATGTTGAGTTTTGTTCGTCTTCCTAACATCTCACTTGTATCTATTGTGCATAAAACACATACAAGTCATCTTATAGGTCTTTTTGAGATGTTAATTTTGGTTTTGCTCTAACCTAGGGTTCATGCATATTTATCTAGGCATCTTGTGGATATTGACCATCCACCTAGGATGTCATTTGGTATGCCACTTGATGATAACTGTCATTTGTCCTTAATTTTAAGGAAATAACATAATGCATGATAATGTTATGACATACATCAAAAAGAAATAATTTTCAGAAGAAAATTTCCTATAACTACATGATGTATGTATGTCATGACATGGTATTTTTGAGTTTTTCATAATAAGTCATGAATGCACAAATAAAACATGATGTCATGGCATATAATGGGCAACCAAACATGGCAAGATTTTGCATAATTAAAATATACCTAGATTATCTATCTAAGTATCCTTAACCCTTAACTAGTCCTAAAGCATAAACCCTAGATTGCCCAATTTCCTTAGGAAAATGCCAAAACCCAACTTGGCATTTCTTTAATCTCTTGAATTAATTATGCCAATTAAAAATTTAAAACATTCCTCAAATATTGGCATATTTCATTTTCCCATAAGAATAATCACTTTAAATTAAGGCTTAGATTTGCCTTAAATTCCTAAGACAATACCAAAGTCCCAATTTTGTATTTCTTAACACTTGATTTCTTGTGCCATTTAAAGTCATCTCAAATTTCTTCCTTTATAGCACATTTTACTCTTTCCAAGATTAACAATAAATCCATTTCATTTTCAAAGGTTAACAAAAACCTTGAAAATGCTCCTTGAGTGTCAATTTCTTCAAAGTTGGGTTAACTACCCTTCTTCTCAGAGTTGACACTCTCTAACCCATCTATGGGATAGAGAAAATGCTCCTAGGAACCCAAAATCTATTGGTGCTCCTTGGATGCTCTAGGTATTCACTAGGGATAACTTCCCTAGATACCTTCCTAGTGACCTTGTTTGGTTTCTTAGAAGTCTTGGTCACTTTTTCTAGGTCAACTCTAGGGATTGCTTCCCTTGTAACCTTCTTTGTGACTTTCTTAGACTTCTTAGAAGTCTTAGTCACATTTGTTGCAAAAATACTCTTAGGGATAACTTCCCTTGTATTTTTGGCTTGACCACTAGACCTAGGGTTGGTTCCATAACTATATGGAACCCTATGGTAAGAGATTACATCCTTCTTAGCCTTTGGTTTGTATCCCAAACCCCTATGGCCATTAGATGACCTTTGTGCTCCTAGACCTAGGCTATGCTCATTTTGCCCTTTTAGGATATTTTCCATCCTTTTTAGGGTCTTTTCCATTTTATCAAGCCTTGACCTCAAGACTTGATTTTCTATCACTAAGTCCTTAGTTTTTGGTTTTCCATTAAATTTATGAGCATTTTTATTTCTAGGCTTGTAGCTAAGGTCCTTAGTGTGATTGCCTAGATTTTTATCTACCTTCCTAATCCTAGGTGTGGTAGTTTTAGCATGGTAAGCTACATTATTTTCCTTAATTTTACCATGCTCTCTATTCTTATGGTAAATAGCATTAAAATGATATAAGTTAGAACTAGCATGCTTTTACCATAATGTAAAGGGATAGGCTCAATAAAAGTTACCTTCCTTTTTACCTTAGAGGCTCCCCCTTGACTTGAGCTTCCTCCTTGAGCCTTGACCATCTTCTTCCCCTTAGGGCATTGACTCCGGTAATGCCCCTTTTGATTGCAAGAGAAGCACACAATGTGCTCCTTGCTCTTCTTTGTTCCGGGATGGTCTCCTTTGGCTTCTCCTTGCCCTTAGGTGCCACTTGGCCCTTCTTCTTGGCCAATTTAGGGCACTTGCTTTTGTAGTGCCCATGTTCCCTACATTCAAAACATATAATATGATTCTTATTATTAATTGAACTATTTATACCTTCTTGTGTAGGGGTGGCACTTGCTCCTCCATTTGATATGAATGTAGAGGCTTCCTCTTGATCTGAAATCGATTTCCCTCCAATTGATTTATCTTGACTTGTGGAGGTGGAAGCTTCTTCATCCTCTTCTTCTCTTGACCCGGATGTGGAGGATTCTCCTTCTTCTTGATTCGGTGTCACCAAGAGTTGCTCCCCCTCAATCCTAGAGGTGGAGGCTTCACCTTCTTCTTCATCCTCTTGTACATGAAACAAGGAATATGCTCCTTCCTTGCTCTTTTGATTACACTCCCTTGAGAATGAAGCTTCTTGGATTTCCTCTTCTTCGGAAGTTGAGCATCTCTCAACTTCGGAGTCCTCCTCTTGATCTTGCTCCAATGAGTCACCCTCTTTGGATTCTTCTTGGTTAGGTACAGTGGAGGGGATCTCATGAGCCTTTTCCAATTTGCTCCATAGCTCTTTGGCATCTTCAACTTCTCCAATTTTCTCCAAGATGTTGCTCGGCAATAGATTGACCAAAAGCTTGGTCACTTTGTCATTGGCCTCACATCTTTGGATTTGTTCTTGGCTCCATTTGCTCCTTTTGAGAACTTTGCCCTTTGAATTCCTTGGAGCCTTAAAACCTTCCATTAGAGCAAACCATTGCTCTATCTCCATCATCAAGAAATTTTTAATTCTTGATCTCCAAGAATCGAAGTTTGTGGATGTGTATGGTGGAGCCACCCTTGTATCAAATCCAAGTCCATCTTGGAATTGCATCTTGAAGTTGAGCTTCTTGAATTCTTTGACTTTGATGAATTTGCTCCAACTTCTTCACCCTCTAGCTTTGCTTGTTATGTTTGCCCCTTCCGGCGGTGATTCCGGTGAAGAGCAACCTGGCTCTGATACCACTTGTTAGGACCGAAAAGTAGCTAGAGGGGGGGTGAATAGCTCGTCGCGTGCTTCGTTGCTTGTTTCTTCAAAGTGATGCGCAGCGGAATACAAAGAAACAAACTACAACAATGCTAACAATAGGATTTTACTTGGTATCCACCTCATAAGAGGTGACTAGTCCAAGGATCCACGTACACACACACACCTCCACTAATAAACACTCCTTTTCGGTAACTACCGAAGGCGGAGAAGCCCTACAAGACTCTCAATACAAGTAGAAGAAAGGGTAGTAAAGAATAAGCAAAAGCTTACAAGAGATGCAGTAAAAACCCTAGCTTCTTCTTCTTCTCGTTGCAACTCGCCTCTTGACTTGGATGAACCTCCAAGAACCTTCAAGAACTGGCGGTGAGGAGCTTAGAGAGTGCTGGGGAGGAGCTGTGATGAATCTGGAATGAATCGGTGAAGTTCTGCCGAAGGAAATGAACGCATGCGGCTTAAATCGATGCTAACGGTCAAATCCCGATCGATTGGAATGCTCCCAATCGATCGGGGAGGCTTTGGATCGATCCACGGATCGATCCAGAGCGCCTCTGTGCTCTGGAAAAACTTCTGGATCGATCCACGGATCGATCCAGCGCTTATCGCGCGAAGCAGCAGCGTCCCAATCGATCCACTGATCGATTGGGACCTCTGGATCGATCCACCGATCGATCCAGAGGGGTTCTGTTCGCGGGGACTCACCGGATCGATCGGTGGATCGATCCAGATCTGCTGGATCGATCGGTGGATCGATCCAGATCTGCTGGATCGATCCACGGATCAATCCAAACCTGCTGGATCAATCCACGGATCAATCCAAACCTGCTGGATCAATCCACGGATCAATCCAGATCTTGGTTTTTGCCCAAAACCAAGCCCAAAGCCCCCTAAACCAACATCTAGTCAACCATGACTTGTTGGTACATAAGACCTAGCATCCGGTCACCCTTGACCAGCTAGGACTCTCTCACCAAGTGTCTGGTCAATCCCTTTGACCCACTTGGACTTTTCTCTTCTTGCCAAGTATCCGGTCACTCCCTAAGACCTACTTGGACTTTTCTTCCTCGTGCCAAGTATCCGGTCAATCCCTTTGACCTACTTGGACTCTCACCAGATGTCTGGTCAACCTTGACCCATCTGGATTTCTCTTGCCTGGCTTCACTCACCAGGACTTTCCCAATTGCCTAGCTTCACTCACTAGGTCTTTCACCTGGCTTTACTCACCAGGATTTTTCTCCTGCCTAGCTTCACTCACTAGGACTTCCCAATTGCCTAGCTTCACTCACTAGGTCTTTCACCTGGCTTCACTCACCAGGATTTTCCTCCTGCCTAACATCCCAGTTATGACTTCCCAGTCAAGTATCCGGTCATCCTTGACCTACTTGACTCTTCTTCAATCAACCTTGCATTGTCAAACATCGAAATCCAAACCAAGACTCAAGCTTGGTCAACCAGGTCAACCTTCACCTGAGGAATGTTGCACCAACAGCTGAGACTGTTTAGTCCTCGTAAGACCACTCTACTGTTTGTTATACGAGATAAAACAAGGGTGAGCATTTTTATATGTGCATTTTTCAACTTCCGTATTGGAGACTCCTAATCCAATGAAAATAAGTATTCATGTGCATTTTTTATATGTCGAGATCTCCTAGTGCCTTATCAAAGGGGTGGAAAGATTGGACTTTTTGATGGAGTTGGTGTGGGAAGACTGGATTTATTATGGAATTGATAATCAACAATGTTGGAAAAGGTTAACATGGAAGAATCAACAAGTGAGAAAGAGGAGTCCAATGAAATTCTACAAGTTGAAGATTGTGATGGGGCTTAGGTTGACAATAATTACTTGCAATCGTATACATGGGATGAACCACCATCACGAGTTTCTAGTCTTTTGACTATTGTTCATTAGTTGTAAATGGAGTTTATTTGTATTGGGATAAATTTTATTTAAATATTAGACATATTCTTCTTTTATGATTATAATTCTTGTATAAGTAACATTTTGAATGATATTGATGTGGAGAATATTATTTCTTTTGTGATTATGATTCTTTATTATATATTTATATTGAAATATGATATATTGGTATTAAAAGATAATAATTTAAATGACAACGGTATAAAACTATTGTTGTTGTCTATCACCCTCAAAGACAACGGTTAAAAACTGTTATCGTAACCCCAAAAATGGTTATAACTGGTCGTGTTATTAAAAATGCTCTAAACAACAACGGTTTTAAATCGTTCTCTTTTCATTCAAAGACAATGGTTTAAAATCGTTACAAAACTGTTGTCTTTTCATTCAAAGACAATGGTTTAAAATCGTTACAAAACTGTTGTCTTTTCATTCAAAGACAACGGTTTAAAACCGTTGTCGTAGCCCCCACTTTTAACAACACTACCAATTACAGCGGTTTTAAAGAGCCTATGACAATGATTTTTAACTGTTGTCTTTTAATGTTTTTGTTGTAGTGTCCCTCTAGGGCCTTTTCCCATAAACAGGGCCCCCTCTGGTGCCTTTTCCTGTAAACAGGCTCCCTCTGAGGCCTTTTCTTATAAACAGGCTCCCCTCTTAGGCCTTTTCCTGTAAACAGGCTCCCTCTATGGCCTTTTCCTGTAAACAGGCTCCCTCTAAGGCCTTTTCCTGTAAACAGACTCCCTCTGGGGCCTTTTCCCGTAAACGGACTCCCTCTGGGACCTTTTCCCGTAAACGGGCTCCCTCTGGGGTATATTCCCTCACAGTATCTTCATTATCATTTTCAAAAATATGTTTAGGGTTATACCTTATCGAATTTACTAAGTAGACTAATTAACATTAATTAGACTAATTAATTATTTCTTTAGATAGATCCACAACCTTAATTATTGATCATTACTCATTAAATCAATTAAATGTAATTATTACCTATCAACTTATTAATCAATCGATTGCTTCAATCAAATAATCAAATAATCAAATAATCAAATAAATTTCATTAACTACTTGCTAATTAATACGTTAATACTATTTTACTAAAACTAGGATTAAAGTTCAGATTATCAATTAATCTGTTACGAAGTTGCTTAAACAATTCCATCAACTAAATCCTAGATTAATTAACTAACCTTAATTAAGTACTTAATTAATCTCTCAATCATTCTTATTAATTGATTTATCTATTAAACTAATTTAATCACTTAAGCTAATTAAATTACTACTAATTATTTAATTAATAATCTTAATTATGCAGACCCCTCTAATTAATTTCGTTATTATATTTAATTAATCGACTATTGCTCCAATAATCAAACTACATTAATAAATCGATTAATATTACTTGATTGACCCATTAAATCTATATTCAATCAGATTAATCGTTAATTTAGTTAATCATATACTTCTCAATCAATTAATACATAATAAATAATAAATTAGAGGGAGCCCGTTTACAGGAAAAGACCTAAGAGGGGAGCCTGTTTACAAGAAAAGGCCTCAAAGGGAGCCTGTTTACAGGAAAAGGCCCCAGAGAAAGCCCTGTTTATGGGAAAAGGCCCCCTAATGAGTACCTATTAGATCACCAACCCTTTCATCAATATATGAATAATAAATTATAAATAATTTAATTCATTAAATCTCTAATCAAGATTAGATTATCATATCATAAATAAATTATGTAGTAGACCTATTCGTTAATATATTAAGCTTAACTAACACTTGGATTCAAATAAATAGAATAAACCTTACGAGTTAATTAAAGAAATAAATCTTAATTTTAATTAATTAAACAACATGGTACCTACCGAAAAGTCATTAGAACTTCGTCCAATCATCGCATGAACAAGAAAAGAAAAGTATATTCGTTCCCAATAAAACATGAGTTTAATTTGTAGCATACAAAAGCATAGAACCAAAACTAACATAACATACTAAACCTAACAAACTATAAAATTCGAAACTTTAAAGAATTATAGGAACTAATTATGAGTATTAACATAATAAGAAATGCACTATTCATTGAAGCCGAAACATGATATCATAATAAGTAAACAAACCTAATCTTACAAGCTACCCAATCCAAAACTTTAAAGAATTATAGAAACTAATAAAAAGCATTAACATAATAGAAACATGCACCCTTCATTGAAACCGAAACATGATATCATAAAAAGGAAAAGCCCAAAACTATACAAGACTATAGAGGCTAATTAAAACAATAACAAGGTTGAGAACATGCCTTAAGTACTTAGCTATTATTCCTTATCTTCCCTTGAAACTCTAGCACCAGTGGAGAAACAAAGGATGGGGAAATCTCCATAGGGCCAGCGGCAAGAAGAAAAACAAGTGGTGTTCTAGGTGAGGGTTTTATATAAGGGGGAGACTTTAGGACTTGTCTAGACTTTTATCTACTAAACCTTTATCCCTATCCTTTATCCATATTCATAATTATCTAAATTTTATATATACATATTTGTATGTGATAATAGTGTAGTTCTTAATTATTATCTACAACATGTGCATTTTATAGATTATGTATATACACGTGAGCCACATATAAGTTCGTATACTTTTATTTAATACTAGATAGATTTTATAAATGCTAAGTCCCATATATTATTTATAAAACTTAATACTAAGTCTAAATAGAAACTTATTTCCATGATTTATATAATTCCATATATAGTTTACCTATTTAATTCTATTTATTCTTTGTAATTACACCTTATTTTATTTTCATATTAATTAGATATCCATCTATACATAGTACATACATAGTAATATTTAATTCACATATTATAATTTATTATATGTCTATATTACATTTTACATATTATATATTTTATATCATACAAAATATTTTATTTCTATATCGATTAGATAAATAATCTTTAAGAATTTCTACATACTAAGTTTTATCCTTTAATTCCTATATATTATAAAATCTCATACTAAGTTTTATCTCTAACCTTTATCCATATCAAAATTATTTAAATTTTATATATGCATATATAATTTGTATATGATAATATTATAGTTTCTTAGTTATTATATATATTTTTACATGTTGCGCTTATATATAATATATGAATCTTATATTATTTTTCTTATTGTTATTTAATTAATATTATTTTGTTTGACTATAAAAATACATATTTGGTACAAAATTAATATTTATATATAACAATTTCCTTAATAAAATTGATCAAATTAAATTTCATAAATGTAAGCTAATTAATTAACTAAATCTATATTTTTAAATTAATAATTTCTTAATTAAATCTAAATTCTAATCAAATATAATTAATCCAATAAATAATCTTAGTTAAATAAATTCGAAATCTAATTAAATTGTAATATATTCAATAAATCTTCTTAATTAAATAAATTTGAATTCTAATTAAATTATAATTTAACCTAATAAATATCCTTAATGAAATAAGCGGTTTCGGACACTATATCGATTATCATAGTTAACAAGCCTAACTCGTTAAACGAGCTCGAGTTCATTTTAAGCTCGTTTTAGAGCTCGTTTTGCAGACTTGTTAAGTGAGCTCGAAAACTCATTTGTATAAATATTCAACAAACCTAACAACTAAAATAATATAAACTCAACATATCATTGAACATCCCAAACTACTACATTAAACTTCCAAACTCAACATGTTATTAAATATGTTCACGAGCCCTTTAATCGAGTAGAGCTCAAGCCCGAGTTCATGATCTTATAAATGAATATATTCTTAAGCCCTTTAAACGAGCCGAGCTCGAATCCAAGTTCACGAGTCTATAAATGAACATGTTCTCGAGCCCTTTAAACGAGTTGAGCTCGAGCCCGAGCTTACAAGCCTATAAACAAATATGTTCGTGAGCTTACGAGCTGAATATCCTTAAGCCCGAGCTCGGCTTGATAAAACTGTCGAGCTCGAAATCGAGCTCGGCTCGATAAGCTAAACGAACGAATTCGGATGAATTTTTTATCGAATCAAATTCCAAATAACTCATGAACCGTTTGATTCATATACCTCCCTACCTGCCTGCAAGGGTGATGATGAGATTGTTTACCTGCACAGACTTCTCCGGATACATTCTTTCATATTAAAATATTTTTTTATGGATAAATTAAAATTAGTATTAAGAGCTACATAATAATTTTAAAGGGTTTTTTTATTAAAAACAATTTTAAATAAGTTAATACCGAATATTTTAATAGGGAAATACTTTATAATATTTTAATTTAATTAAATTAAAAGTAAAATTATTGCTGGAATAAGAATAAGTTTAAAATGAAATGACTTTTAAAAAAAACTAAAGTTTTTTATAAAGTAAACAAGGATATATAAAGTAAATAGAATTCTATATATATATATATATATATATATATATAATTCAAATATAGGTTCAGAGGGTTTAGATGTCACAGGAGATGCTGAAGGGTGTTCGTCGTCCGCCGCCGGCTCCGTGGATTTCCTCCTCCATTGCCATCACGCAAGTGATCAATCTCGCTGCTACTTCGACGAGCCGAGAGATGGATTCTTCGAGGCCTTCCTTTCCTAGTAACTTATGATTAGCTTCCTTATCGTTGTTTGTTCGAACCCGTCTACCAATCTCGCTTTGGAAATGTATCATTTCGGTACAATTACTGGAATTTTGTGGAGCATTTTATGGGTTTTGATCGGTTTACCGTCGTTTCTCGTTGTCTTTGTTCAGGCTAAGTTCGATTGCCCTTTTCCCGATAAAATTTTAGTAAGCAGCTTTGCCCGATCCATCTTAGTGTCGCGTTTAGGGCTTGATGGTTTATACGTTGGATGTTGATTGAACTGCGGAAGAGCGGTAAAACGCTCTCTCTGTTTTGTTCTGTGTTCTGCTGAGTTAGTTTATGCTATTGGAAGTAGTCTAGCAAGAATTATTGTTGTTGCTCTTTGAGTGGATGATCATAATTAATTATTTTCATGTCATGGTTAGTGGGATCCCTGCACATTGATCTATAGCTATCATCCTTTGGCCTGCATGATTAAGCTACTTCTGGGCATTCACCTGGTTAGACATTAGAAGCTAAGCCTTTGGGTTTGACGTCTCTTTAACATCAGTTGTTGTTATCAATAATATTGAACAAATTGTTGATAGGATCAATCATGATAAGGTTGATTCTTAAATCGATCACATGAAATAGTTAACTGCAGATTGAAACTAGTTTGTTTAGGATATGAATATCACAAATCACCCCCACCATGAAACCATTGAGGAAGTATTTGTCTCCCACCATGAAATAAGTACATTGAACACCTTATATCTAGCTGAGAGACAAGAACAGTCTCCTCCGTCACAACATAAGGGCAACTACAAACACAAAGAGAAGAAGAAAAAAAAGCAATATAATGAGGTTCAGTCTAAGACCACTTCGTAGATAGAATTTAAACTGATACAATAATAAGCAAGAATGAAGAGAAATTTAGAAAAGTTACTGCTAGCATAAAAAATCACTCTTGCCCATTATATTGTTCTCGGATTAATGGAGGGAAAAAAACACAATATCACTTCACTGCATGCCTTAGATGACAAAGCCTTTATTTGAGGGAAAAAGAAGCATTCTTCTCTAGAAGCTTTCTAGCCTTCATTAGCATTTGCACACATTGGAATGCATTATTGCAGTTTTGACACACTACACTGTCAAACACTAACAAAAGGATTTTGGCACTCCTTGACTTGTAGTTTGTGTGCTTATTCATGTTAGGTTGTCCCCCTTAGCCAAAATTATTTAAATAATTTGTTGAGACTCGTTAGAATGAGATCATAATTGATCTCCCAGTTGTCACCCAGGGCTTGGTGTGGTGGTAAGAGGTAGGGTGCATTTTTCAAACAACCAGGGTTCAATCCTCACATAGAGCACACCTACGGTGATTGAACTATTGGTGAAGCTATAGTGTCACATCAAAAACCACCGCACTTTTTAGATTTACTTGGTGGACGAAATGTGGGGCTGGACCATCTACCCCAAGATTAGTCAGGTTGTAAGATCTCAATACCTAGTATAAAATAATAATAATAATAATAATAATAATAATAATAATAATAATAATAATAATAATAATAATAATCTCCTAGTTACTTAAGATCCAATTGAAATTAAATCTCTCACTATATATATATGTATATAAACAACTTAAGTTAGAGATCTGAAGAACAATATAACAATTAATTAGCTGTAATTAATTAGATTAATCTAGCCATCCTCACTCTTTGGTTACACCATCATTGTTGCCTGCTCAGTGGTCGACTCTCCTTCCTTTTGTAACGGATGGTACTAGCTTCACACTACTTTGGGATGATTACACCACGTTGACAACGTAGTGGGCATATTTCCTAATATGTTCTTGCAAGTTACAAAATCTCCTCCTATAATAGTTTGTTATTTTCTTAAGAAAATAATGGGAGAATTTTTAAAAGGTTATTTATTTCTTAGAAAAAGTCAAGTAGAGTATTTATTAAAATAATTATAGTTTTTATTCAGATAAACTAAGTTTTAATTTTACGAAGAATAAGTCTTATTGTCAATCTATAAAAACAAGTTAAGATCATATGTATCAGATAAGTATTTAAATTAATACAATTTTTCTTTTGTTTTCTCAGTGAGATTCTTTTCGGTGATAGAATTTGTCCTCTAGGTGATGTTTTATTTTCTTTTTGAGATATTTATCCCCTTTGCTTCATCAATGCTCGTATGAGCTATGTTTGCTATAAAACTAGTTTCACTCACTATACATGAATGACAATAATGTTAGAGCAAAAATATAGACAAAAGCTAACCAAACTAATTAAATACATATCTCTAAAGAAAATCCACCAACAATATGCACAAATCTCAAGAAACAATTTGAAAGTTAAAAACTGCAGAATGCGAGCATAAAAATGCAAAGCGAGTGTAAGAGAAAAGTGCATGATATAAAATAGTATATCTTATGACAGAATCTAATAATCAATAAATTACAAGGTCATCATTCATATAAACATTAATTTCTTATCACATCCTAGCCACTTGATGATTGACTATATGTTGACCCCGTGATTTACCTCCCTTCACATAACTTTGAGATAAGCTGTGAGGGATGCCTGAGGTGAGCGTAATCACCTTATTGCTACAATTAATTTTTTATCACAAATTACTCTTAAAATAGATTAGATAAATATATAAAAGTTGGACAACCCACAATCTTCCTAGAGATGCATCTCAGAAAAAATGAGTAAGTGACCCATAATTCACCTAATAAGAAAATATGACTGAGACCTACAAATGCTTGAAAAGACCCAAGAGCACTTTTTGAATGCGGAGTCAATGTTCTATAATATAAGTAATTCATTTTCTCAATTTGTCATACAATTTCTTCAGAGTGCGAAGCCAAAGTTGTATAATATAAGTAATTCATTCCATTTATTAATTCAACGTAAGTAGTCATGTGACTCCTTAAAGTGTGGAGAAGTTCTATAGTATATGTAATTCATTCCATTCATTAATTCAACATAAGTAGTCACAACTCATTCAGAGTGCAGAGTTGAAGTTTTATAGTATAATTAATTCATTGAATTCATTAATTCAACATAACTAGTCATGCAACTCATCTAGAGCATGAAGTCGAAGCTCTATAGTATAAGTAATTTATTCTATTTATTAGTTCAACATAAGCGGTCATGCAACTAATTTAAGTGCGAAGTTGAAGCAATACAATATAAGTCATTCATTTCATCCATTAATTTAGCATAAGTAGTCATACAACTCCTTCAGAGCATGGAGCTAAAGTTTTATATTATAAGTAATTTCATCATTTTCTTGGTTCAATCTAATTAGTCACACAACTTCTTAAGAGTGTGGAGTCGAAGTTCTATGGTATAAGTGATGCATTCATTGGTTTCTTAATTTGTTAAGTAATCACACAATTCCTTTTAGAGTATGGAGTTGAAACTCTATAGCATAAACAATTTAATCATGCCACCCTTTTCAGATCACAGAGCCAAAGCTCCAAGGAATAAATAATTTATCTGATATTTTATTTATTCTGTACACATTTGTTTCTCGCAAAGTTTCAAGGTAGTTTATACACTTTTAAGGGATTAACATTTGTTTCCATTCCTTTTATAGTTTATATTCATTAATCAATGTATCATAGCAAGTGTCTAAGAAGTAGCAAGGAGAGATAAATAGCAACAAGACCAACAAGATAAATAACAACAAAATCAACTAAGGTCAAGCAATGTAAAAGCATATGTTAAGCAACAAGAGTAGAGACAATTATAGAAATAATTTTCTTTTTCAAACCACTTCATAACAAGCAATAAAAATCCATCTCGAAAAATAACTAGATATGCAAGTCGGGAATGAGAACAATTATTGGTTATGACTCAACACTATGAATTTAAATTTTCACATCAAGGACATGGACATCTCACAATTTACATCCAGCTGTGGACTTGAGATGTTTGATATTTATCTACATTCTAGATCCAAGATCTACCTTTAGACAAGCTTGCAATTATTTGAAACTTATAAAAATATAATGCTAACCTCAATTATTAATAGGTACTATGTTGAAGCTATTGTTATTACTCTTATGAGATTGCCTATATCTATTTGTTTCTCTACTCGTACTTTTTTTCCTTGCACCATTTAGCATTGATCATATTGTCTGACTTAATTTGTGATTCTATTGATTTCTTAGATATCTTTTGCTACATTTTTCTCTTCTTTTCCTCTCTACGTTGCATTATTTCAATCGTTGAATCTAGAATTTGTTACTGGTGATGTACTTTTTTATGGAGCAAAATGGTGGGCTAAAACCCCAAAAAAGTTATGAGACTATGAAGTGGCATATTAATGTATAGTTGAGCCTGAATTAGTCATGGTGAAGAAGACATAAGGACATGAAGGTGACATCTAGAACCTGTGGTAAGTGTCTTGGGACATCAACCATGGCCTTTGAGTTCGGTACCTGTCTTTGCCCAAATGTGAATGCCTAGCTATCTTTTTCTTCTAAAAAAATAATAAAAATATAGACATTTGCAGAAAACCAATAAAATAGTAAGTTTCTCAACACCAATCAGAAATATATAAATATGAAAATTTTCTTATTGTGTTTATTTGTCATCTTTACTTACTGTTTAGTGTTCTGCCACTTTCTTATCTTCATATCGTTTTCAATCAACATTATTTTAGACCTTAAAATTGTATAATATGATTGCACAGTTAACTAAGAAGCAACGAGTCAAGCTCAAGCAAGTCAATTAGTTAATGTGAAGCAAAAGAACAGCATCATTACTAAGATTGTTAGCAGCTAAGAGGGGAAGGAAAAGTAAGTATGTTGTTTTGTATTTACTTGCATTTTTAATTTATTATCACAATTTTGATGATTCAATGGCTTAGAACTTAAATGGTCTCATCTTTAAGTGAAAAAGTGATATTTATTAGTCATAAGTAACTAAGGAACTGATGGTAGAGTGGGGTTTGTGACAAGCCCTTCAAATGGTTAGCACCCCGACAAGTAAACCAGGTGTCCCATTGAGCTACATCTACAGCCGACCACTTGTTTCAAGGGCTACCTTCATATGCAGCATTATGGAGCCCAATCCCATGACTTCTTCTGTAGACTACCTTGAGACTTGTCTGTGGTTTCTGTGTTAAGTCAATAGAAACTATTACATGCTTTTGAATGAAACAAACTCTTTCAGGATCAGACTAGAGACAACCTCATATGCTCTCCATCAACAAGTTGAAGCCTACCATGACCTACACGTTTTTCTCAAGTACATATCCAGGTCACACTTTCTGGTCCCGGGGAGACAATGCCATCGTAAAAGGATGACTCCTCTAGGTCACTTTGGGACAACAAATTACGTTGCTCTCATGGCTTGATATATGTGCCGATATAGTTGAGCATATGATCTAGATACTGGTCTCTTCATGATAGGTCCAGCTTTGTAGCTCAGTAAGCATTGCTGTGAGTGATAGACACTTGATGTCTAATCGAGTCAAGTCCTAGAAGAATGATTGGGTTCGACTGTGATTGAATTAGTGGGACACAATGAGGAAAGCTTCTTGAGAGGAATGATAATGAATAAGGATCAGGGCCTACTTCATCGAAGAAGAAAGCAATGGAAGAGATGTAATAACATGTTAACTTGTCAACAAAGGGCTACATGCATCGTTGGTCCCCAGAACCATGGGATGGTTTGGGAGGGGGGTGGTAAATGGGTCCCTACCCTTTCTAGGCCCCCTCTGCAACACCATGTGCAACCACACAAATCCATGTCACCCAGATGCTAACAATGTGTACCATGATGTAGTGGAAAGGTGAGGAATCACATGGATGCATGCTTCCCATGAATAACGGTCCATTTTGATATGGGAGCTGCCATTGGTTAGGGCTGTGTTACATGCCATGCTTTCATGCTTTGAGAGTTTTAGGGCAGGGATTTGTTGGTTTTGGCACATTAGGACACTATAAAAAAGGTGACAATCTAATGTCTGGATTTCTAAGATAAGTTGTGTAGGGGATCGGATAGTTCTGTGACACAATAACACTATTCGCTTTTCCTAGATTTCACATTGAGCTGCAACTTCCTTGAACCTGCTTTTCCTAGATAAAATTGAATGTTAGATTAAAATTACTATGACGAGACAGTAGACGATGACGATGGCACAGTAAATGTCTAAATGATAACAAAAGATCAACATCGTGGAAAAAATTATTGGTGAACATTGAATGCAACTGTTTGTCTAGAAAGTGGTACTTTGTAGACATAGTTGGTGGACTACATACTCGATCTACAACACTTAATTAAATCTGAATTTGTATTAAAAAATATACCAATACTGATAGGGCTCAATTGATACCCGAGTAATCAGACAACCTAAACTGAATTGGCCCGTGGGTCGCGATACCTAAGTTTGAGAAAACATGGGTCAGAAGAATTATCGCAATGCCTAAGACATCCACAACTACGGTCACACTTCATGCATCGTTAGTTGCAATGCGTTTTTTCACAATTAATGCAATCCGTGGTCGGTCAAGGGCGTAGAAGCATTACATGCCCACATGTCGCATCATGCCATGGTCATGTCAATTGCAAGAAAGAAGGTTGTATTTGTCTATTGACTACATTTTTCCAAATCTATAAAAAGCTAGACAATTACTAGGCTCCAAGGTAATTTGACCGATTTAAGCGTCAAAGGCAATGGGTTGGATATTGCCGCACTATTTAAATGCATTCGGATATTGCCGCACTATATAAATGCATTCTCATTTAACTAATCAGGTTGCTAATTAGCTAAATACTCATATTAAATCGTAAAACTAAAATTTGCAGCCACCAATTTATTAAACAGGTACTTATACTTGTCACAAAATAAGTGAGTAGTTAATGTCAAGTACACATGAAATAGCATAAACACAACTAGAATAAAAGATTACTACAAATTATTAATACTATCAACAACTTATACTGTCATCAAATAGTATAAATATATCAATTCTCGACCTAACGCATGCTCTTGGGAAAAACGTAATCACCTATAATCCAATAGCATAAATAAATTTTTAACAAGGCAAGTATTATCGTAGAATAAAATTTAAATATCAAAACTATCTATTTAAGGGTATCCTTGAGTGTCCAAAGTCATTCAACTACTCATAAATACTCGAAAACACTTAACATATTGATACTGACCCGTCATGGTAAATAAGTTCATGAGCGATACCCATTTATGTTGGGTACCTATTAAATGAGTACCTATTGTAATCCCTGAACGAGGTCGCTTTCCCGTGGAACTGTCAAACACTTCAGCATCCTACAGACACACCTCACATACGGTGCATTAATTGCGAATGATTATTTTCATTTAATGCAACCTCTTATGTTGCATCCAATGTTTGAACTAGGCGAGAACAGAGGCATGCCTCATCCATATGCCCGAACATGACCTAACCATTTTGACTGCGAGATGGTTGGACACATAGATCATACTTTTCAGAACCCATTGAGTCTCACGTAAATTGTTGGGACAAGATTTGCACAAGGTGAAGTGAAACACCTAACACTGTTCCCTTAATAAATAGCTCTTGTTCTTTCCCAGTGCAAATTCATTTGATCGGGCTCAAACCAATTTGAGCTCAGACTTCCCACATTGGACTTTCTAACATTCGGCTTCCATAGGTTGGAGGAGACACTCAATTGCATTCATGCCAAGCTTCCTCCATAACCGTTTTCCATCTAGTCACTAAGTTTGATTGTTGATTGTACTAGATCTGGAATACCCCAGATCATGATTGTTAGCAAATAGTTAAAAAACAGAAATTTTGGTAGTATTTCATTGTTTTATATTTGGGTAATATATTTTCAATGATGATGGAAAAGGATAAATTTTGTACAATTGAATTTGAATAATTAGGATACCTATGGATTTATGACGACCACGATGATGATTCTCGTTGTTGACTTGGTGGTTATGAATAGTCAATCACAGATATTCACAAATTTGATATTGTTCATAAGTGCTAGTTATCTGAAGTTTGACTCAATCATCCCAGTTCTTATTCTTCTCCTAAAGTAATATAAGAATATATTAGTTAGATGCTCAAATCTACGGATAAATGAGTTAACGTGTGAAACATAGAACACATACTTAAGACTGAGTGATGGTGCATAATTGTTTTCTATAACTGATGTCATGCAACTATTTGAGCACGGATCCTCTTGTCTGCAAATTACAGATCAAAAGATGGTCTACTTTATGTATTGGTCTATTTTGATGGACCCGTCACTTAAATAGATAGGGTCCATTATAATCCATCAATCACGATTAGTGAACTATTCTCTGACCCATAATTTACGGATCAAAGGATCCCGTCAGCAACTATTTGCGTCATACAAAAGTCTAATAGGAACACTTCCTCATATGGAATGGAAAAAATCCTATCATCCAAAAATCCAATGGTATCTCTCCCATTTTGCTTCTGAGGAGATCGTGTTTGTTTAGCAACCATCAAAGGTCCTTTGACATAGTCCTCCTTTCTGATTTTCTTTGGCTTAAATCTTTCTGTAAACTCATCTTGGATTCTTGCAAGTGGGTCTGCTTAATTATTGTTAGCTTGACCATAAAAAAACAGATACTCTCAAAATTTGAGCAAATTTAAATTTATAAAATATTATTGCTTGATTCAACTCGGATACAATTATTAGATACTTAAACTTCGGTGCATCACCTAGATACAAATGCTCCCAAAAATATTATTTCTTGCCGTACTTGCAGTTTAGGGGGTTACTCGGGCTGGTATTTCATAAGTGGGATGGGAACTTTATCATTTTGGTCTTCTTTCAAGATCTCCTTAATGGCGATGCATGTCTTTTACTAGTCAATTGGAGGCCCATCACGCAGCAAGAAGTGGGTAGAGCCCACCAAATCTTTACTGATTCACTTAACAAACTCAAATGAAACGAAGATGCATGACAGGATAATTAAATAGGTAGTTTAATTAGTGTATTAATTAATAATCCTCATAAATCATCCCACAAAGTTTTTGATTTCCTTTTGGTTTTTCAGCTTACTTTTAGATCATCTTATGCTATCCCATAATTAAGTAGATTTGGAATTTGAGTTATTTAATTCTAAGTCAGTCAATGGTAAATTCTGTAATGAAATCTCGCTATGGCTCTCTCTATATATCCAATACCCCTCCTGCTATCCCACAGCCACATCATTACTACACCAACAAACCTTTCTCGGTCTTCTTCCTTCTCCGATCCTTCCCCAACCTTCATCTTCTCTTCCTCACACCGAAGCAGCAGCATCTTTGACAGAAATATAATGGCTCAAGTTTTGCTCTCTAGGAAGGCTGCATGCAACGCCCATGGCCAGGACTCCTCTTACTTCCTGGGGTGGCAGGAGTATGAGAAGAACCCGTATGATCCAACCACTAATCCCACCGGCATCATCCAAATGGGTCTCGCAGAGAACCAGGTTCGTATTCCCACACTCTATGTGCATGCATTAGTTTTCTTGTCGAATCGATCGTGACCAATCGATTCGCCTAATTGCAGCTCTCTTTCGATCTCATCGAGTCGTGGCTGGAGCGCCACCCCGACGCCGTCGGACTTAGGCGGGACGGTGCCCTCGTCTTCCGCGAGCTCGCTCTTTTCCAGGACTACCACGGCCTGCCCCACTTCAAGAAAGTACGTATTTAGTTTCAGTTCGATGGCAGAATTAATTTTAATATAATTATGTTTCACGCATAATTATATCACTTCGGGTCATGCAGGCATTGGCTGATTTCATGGGCCAATTAAGAGGAAACAAGGTGGAATTGCAGTGGCGCAACCTCGTCCTTACCGCCGGCTCCACCTCCGCCAACGAGACTCTCATCTTTTGCCTAGCCGAACCCGGCGAAGCATTCCTCCTCCCCACTCCCTACTACCCAGGGTAATTAATTATATATGCATAATCACTTTTTATGGAACTAGTTATAATCATTAGCCTTAATAATTCTTATAATATTTGAACAGATTCGACAGGGATCTGAAATGGCGAACCGGCGCCGAAATCGTCCCCATCCACTGCTCCAGCTCCAACGGCTTCCGCATCACCAAGCGCGCCGTGGAAAAAGCCTACCAGCAAGCGCGCAAACAGCGCCTGAGCGTGAAGGGAATCCTCGTCACCAACCCTTCCAATCCGCTCGGTACCTCCCTCACCCACGCCGAACTCCGCACCCTCCTCGACTTCGCCCTCGCTAAGGGCATCCACCTCATCAGTGACGAAATCTACTCCGGCACCGCCTTTGCCAGCTCCCCGGCCTTCGTCAGTGTCCTCGAGGCCATGCAGGTACATCCCCTGAATCTCGACCTCGCCGACCGCGTCCACGTCGTGTACAGCCTCTCCAAGGACCTCGGCCTCCCGGGCTTCCGCGTGGGCGCCCTCTACTCCGCCAACCCGGAGGTGGTGGCAGCCGCCACTAAGATGTCTAGCTTTGGCCTTGTCTCCTCGCAGACGCAGTACCTCCTCGCGGCGCTGCTCTGTGACCATGACTTCACCGCGCGCTACGTGGCAGAGAACAAGAAGAGGATCGCCGATCGGCACGGACGGCTCGTGGAGGGGCTCCGCCGTGCCGGTGTGGAGTGCCTGGAGAGCAACGCGGGGCTCTTCTGCTGGGTGGACATGCGGCACCTGCTGCTCGTTGACACCTTCGAAGGGGAGATGGAGTTGTGGCGGAAGGTGGTGTACGAGGTGGGCCTCAACATCTCGCCGGGGTCGTCATGCCACTGTGACGAGCCCGGCTGGTTCCGCCTTTGCTTCGCCAACATGTCAGAGGAGACCCTCGACGTTGCGATGCAGCGCCTCCAAAATTTTGTCGCCTCCTCCAGCCAATGCAGCGGCCACGGAACCCGCAGCTGGCCGAGGGGGTCTATTAGCTTTGCGAGGTGGATGGTGGGCCTATCGTCGTCACGCGATCACCGGCGGTCGGAGAGAGGATACTAGTTCATTATTAAATTTATACAACCATAGGCATCATACTTGATACTTTGTGTGAATGTGCATGTCGTTATAAATATGTCCATGATCTTCTGTTTCCCCTGTTTCTTTTGAACAAAAGATCATGTAGTAAAGTTTCTCCATTCTTGATTTTTTTTTCTTGGAGCATTGATTTGAAAGTGCCCAAGGATTCATGTGGGAAGGAGCTGGTTTTGAGTCTATATACTTTAAAAACCCTGCAGTTTGTTTGTCTTTCATGTGGAGAGTAGTTTATTGGAAGAAACTTCTAAATAATGATTACTATGCCTCTTTTATCTTGGAAGAACTTTACGAGTAAGTAAATTTCTTCATAGATGGAGTATCTTCAATAATTTGTAGCTATGATTTTCATAAATTGTATAATAATATCAGTATTGACTTTATGATGGTCTTGAGATTGTCTTAAATATTATTGGATAAAAGGGGTAAGTTGTTTGTTGTCTTTTTGACTTAAAATAATCATTGCTGTACCTCTTCTATCATGGAACTTTATGACAAAATATATTTCATTAGAGATGGACTCATCTTCAATTGTGATAGTTTTGAGATCATTATAGGGGTAGGGATTAATTTTTAATGGACACATGAAAAATTTCTTCGAACCTTAGTTATTTGACAATCAATTATAAATTGAATTCATGATTTATCTCTCTTTACATAATTTAGAGATTGATCAGCATAATCACCTTTAACTATAATTTACTATAATGAGATATAAATCTTGTCAAAAATAAAAACAAGTACTTATATTTCATAAGTTAGGCCCTCTAAATTTGAGAGTCATCTCCATGAGTTTGTAGTTGTGTTTTTGGCAACTTATATATAGTATATATATTTACTTTATGTTTATTTTTTCGGTTTGATACTACAATAAACATTGAGCTATATATAATTGTTTTTAAAAATTGTGATAGTTTTGAGATCCTTTTAGGGGTAGGGATAAATTTCTGAAGGGCGTATGTCCTCAGAAGAAAATTCCTCCTATCTTCTCGTCACTTAACAGTGGAGTATAGGTTAATCTTGTAATTTATAATCTTACATATAATTTAGGACAAACTGTAAGAGATATTATAGTCTTTCATATAATTTAGGACAAACTGTGAGAGATATTTAAAATGAGCGCAATCTATAATTTACTACAACGAGATCTTTATAAATCTTGTCAAAAATAAAACATAAGCACTTATATTTGATAATTTAGACCCTCTAAATTTCTTTATAAAGAATTATATTTTTGGCAACTTTATATACTTTCTTTATGTTTTTTTTGTTTAACACTACAATAAACATTGAGCCACTATTTGTATTTACAATTATTTTTAAAAAGTTGTGGATGCATCAATCATTTTCACCTTTGGAGATAGGAATTATTTGTTTATTATTTTTAAAATATAATTGTACTAATTTTAATTTTCGAGCCATAAACTTGTGGAGAAATAGAAAAAGATTTAAATTTCTCATAACTAATTCGTGTGGAATAAATTTATTGTAAAATAAAATAAGATAATGATACTTGAGATGCTTTAGCACTCCCTTTAATTTTCACAAGCGTGTGATACTTGTGGTCAACCTCATTTCCATCCATTTCATGGATCGTTAAAAAGGCTTATCGAATAGTAGGGACATATTTATTATTTACAAGTGACCTTAATTAGATAGGATAGGACAACAACTTGGAGCAGGACATTTCAAGGGGGTACACCCCACAAATCTTTGAACAATATTAAGTTGGTGTTGACTTCAGGACATTAACCTTGGAAAGCTTTCATGCAACTTTGTATGAAATGTATCCAAGAATAGGCTTTAGCTCACATGTTAAAATTTCATATCGGACATTTATTCCCAAAGTATTATTAGTGCATCATAGAGCTCCTCATTGGAGAAAACGTCTCGAACAATCAATTTGGTCTAGATGATCAAGATGATATGATAATGGGGTGGTGGCCGATGATATGATAATGGGGTGGTGGTCATCCCTAAAGGAGTAGTTCATCTCCCATGATGAACTAGTTGTACCTCTAGATCATATATCACTTACTTGCGAGATCTTACTACGTGGGGCTCTTCTTATTGCCAACTAACTAGCTTCTAAATATAGATTTTTTTTCCCTTTTTCTATATATTACTATATCAATTAGCAACATGTAATTAAAACATGTTTAACTCTTATATAGTCCCCTCGAAATGGCCTAGTGGCTAGCACATAAAGTGTTGCTACCATAAGATTTGGAGTTATGATCTCGGCATAGCCAAGGTAAATGTCTCTCTTATGCGTCAGTCAATATTCCAAAGGATAGTATCCACCCATGATTTACCTCCTCCGTGTTGGCCCTGAGACTAGTTGACAGGAAGGGGCGCTAGGGGTAAGCGTAGTCACCTTTTGCCATCATGTTTAACTCTTCTATAAGGCATAGATGTTAGCATACAGCAATCAAGTCTTATCTCAATAGATAGGGTCGATCGGCTATATGGATCTTTATATACAATTGAGTTATATCCCCTACAATATTATCATTTATATTTAAATAAATTTTATCTTTTTTATTATTGCTAACTAAGTTTTCTTTGGTTTTCCTCTTTTTTGTTTAATGTGTACAATTGGCATAGTTTCAAATTATCTAATTAAAGCATCTATTAGTTATCTACATACATATCTGTACCATATTAAATGCGTCTCTCCAAATTTTACCTGAATAGGTATAACCCTGACTTTCTCTCTAATATTTTTATTTCTTATCTTATCCATCCTTGTATGTTTATACATTTATCTTAACGTCATCATATCTACAACTCTCATCTTCTACTCATGTACTCGAGTCATAGCCCAACATTTAGCTTCATATAACATAGCAAGCATAATTGCCATTTCGTCAAACTTTTCTTTTAGTCATAGAGATACTTTACGATCACAAAGAACATTTGACATTTTCCTCTATTTTAATCATGCTGTTTATTTTCTATTTAAGTCATCTCTCAATCTTTTCATCCTTTTGCAAAAAAAAAATGATTATAAATACTTAAAGCTCTTAATTATAGATAATGTCATCTCTTATTTTAATAATTATTTTATTACATCTAATATTATTAAACTTAAATTTCATATATTCTGTCTTTACTTTATTAAGTCTTTCACTTCTAGTATTTCTCACCATCATTTGAATCAGTATTTACTATTTCACATATCTTATTTATCAAAATAATGTCACCTACATTGAGGTCCATATATATTTTTAAAATTATTTTTAATATTTGATGATATAATTCTTTTGGCAATCCAAGTATCTAGCTCTTCGAACTGATTAATCCTAGAGGTGACCAGCCCGACAGCCTTGACCCCATGAAAATTTTTCATTGGTCAGTAGGATAAATCGAGAAGTGCTCGCAGAAGCCTATCCAAGCAATCAACGTTCTTAGAATTGTTGCACCACTAAAAAAAATCCCTACAGTGTGCCGCAATTGGGGTTGGAACCTTAGATACATAATTAATTTTCAACGGATACAAAATGTCTCGTTGGATTTCTAACATCTCCCGTATAAAGGGTTGCTTTGCTAAGGTAAAATGCCCCTGTGATTTATCTACCTATATTTTACCGTGGGGCCAGTAATACTGTATCGTTTGGGATGAGGGGTATCACTTTTTAATCTAATAAAATTAAACTCCTTGGCCTGGGGGCATGGTGCGGTGGTAAGAAGTGGGATGGACTCCCATGCAATGAGGGTTATAATCTCTTATAGGGTATTTCATACGCCCACAATATTCGAACCACTCGTGATGCTAGACTATCAACTAAAACTCATCAGTATTTCTTGAATTTATCCTAATGACCGATAAAAAATTTTTATATGGTGAGATCGATCACCTTCGGGATTAATCCGTTTGAAAATTTAGATTTATTCTTCTTAGATTATTAAAATAAATAAATAAAATTAAACTCTTTTTTATCCATATTAATTACTCAAAAAATTAGATATTTGGATTTTTTTAAAAAGATAATTTAAATTAAACTCCTTTTTTAAAATGAATATTAATTGTTATACGAATTTAAGCCTTTAATTTATCAAATACAATTGACAGTGTGAACACCAAGATATAGAAAATCACGATGACTTTTTTTTTTAGTAAAAAGTCAAAATGCACTACTTAGAAATAATGAACTATCTCTGCCATGAATGTGATAGTACTTTCAGTTGAATTTTTACATGTTCATTTATTTTGGTTAAATAAATGTGGCCTTTCCACCTAGAAATTTGGTTTGTGTATACTCAAAGAAAGTTAAATTTGAATTTGCTACACAGCTTGTCCTTTTTCTTTGACTTTGCAACTACAACTCAAATTGTCGGCGCTGTTCGTAACTGGTTTAATCAAACGCCGCTTTTGGAATGTGATTAATTTCTATAGAGGGCCACCTCGCATAAATTGCTATAGAGGACCTCTCTATAACCTTCCAACACGAAGAAGCTAGGGTTAATCAAACGAATAAGAAAATATCATATGACTAGAAAATCAATAATATTATTGTAAGCAAACAATATTGTGAGTTGGATCTAAATATACATTTGCCTCTTTCTTTTTTCAAGGATCTTTGATATGAACCATAATTTAATTTGTATGGACTTATAAGCCGGGTCGGGGTCAGTGTTATGCTATTTGGATGACTAAAATTTAAAACAAAGTAATTCAAGAGCTTAGATTTATTATCTATGAACTGAATAAATCATATTAATTTGAAGATAGTTCGTGTCACGCTTCGGGGTAATTCTCGCACGTTAGGAAGTATCTCGCTCGGATAATATAAGAAAAGAAACCTAAAAAGTATATACAGGATAATCAAGAAATGATAAATTATCCTAAAATTCCTAATAGCAATTTCTTTCTTAGCCCTTATCAAATAAAATTTATTTCCACTATTTGCATATAAATTTTTCTTTACTTCAACTCCCTAATGCATACTAATTTACCTCAATTCCTCTTCAATGTAGTACGTTTAAATTAGAATCTAATATAGTTTTTATTAAATTAAGAATGATTCTTTTTTTTTACTTGACCAATAGATTGATACACTCAACTCTAGTTAAATTGTGCTAAATTTAGAAGAAATTACATCTTATTTTAGACTTTTTATACCTATAAAAAATAATGAGAGATTATGTTCTATAAAAATAATAATATAATTTCTCCTAAATTCAGTATCATTTAACTAGAATAAAGTACATTAATTGATTGATCAGGTAGAAAAAGAGTCGTATTCAATTTGATAGATAATATATTAGATTCTAGTTTAAATAGATTGAATTTAAGATAAATTATACTTCATTTTGAATTTTTTGTACCTAAAAAATGAGGATAATATATATTAGGGAGTTAAAATAAAAAAAAATTACATGTAGATAGTTGAAATAATTTTTTTTTGATATAGGTACGAAGGAAGAAGTTGAGTTTATATACATACAATTGTAAATTGTATGTACTTTACTTATTTATATTATTTTTTCTATACAATGAAAACTATATAGAGAAAGCAACTGATAAAATATAATAAAATAAAAATCAAGCTCATGAAAGATCTCTAAGTAATTCTATATATAAGCTAAAAACAACTATAATATAATATCCTTTTCTAGGTTGGTCTGGAAATACACTGATGATAGATGTATTAGAAGTGAGCGGATTATTATTTTTTTTTTTTACCATCATAAAAATAATTATAATATTAAAAAGGTATCTATGCTTACAAAATTGGAATTCTAAGTACAAATTACTAAGTAATAAAAAACTATATGAATTTAATAGGAAGGCAAGAAAATAAAATGCATCACAATATATTATTCTTTGACTTATACCTATGTAGATATATAAATATATCTATAATCATATTTGACAATTCAAATGCAAAAGTATCACAAGATTTCACTCACCTAAAATTTTCACAAATAAGAAAAGATGATTATATTCATTTTAGATATCCTTCATAGTTTATTTCTAGACTATATAAAAGGAAATAAATCATGAGATCAACTTATAATCGACTGTCAAATTAACTAATTAGGGATGAAAAGAATTTTTTTTTTCGAGGATATGCATCTATTAGAAATTAATCTCTTACTCTATTATAGTATCTCACGGGGACATAAGAGAATCCAAATACGAGACATGGTGAAGGTTATTATATCTAGAGTTGTAAATGAACCAAGCGTTCATGAACAAGCTTGGTATTCGATTTGGTAAGAGTTTATTTATATTCGTTCAATATATATAAGATTAATTAAACAAACAAGCTTGAACAACTCGTTAAGCTAAACAAACAAGCTTGAACACATGTGTTCAGCTCGTTAACGTTCGTGAATAACGTTCATGAATAACGTTCATGAGCAATATTCACGAACAATATTCATTAATAAAACTCTTTTTAATATGCTAAATAAAATAAATTTAAATTATCAAGCTCAATAACTAATCAAACAACTAAAAGTTTCAAACAATCAAACAAACTTGAATTGAGAGTTTAATAACATCTAAATGAACCAAGCTCAAGTCAAGCTCGAACCAAAGTTCGAACCAAGCTTGAATTGAGAGTTTGATAACATCTAAACGAACCAAGATTAAGCCAAGCTTCAAACAAGCTCAAACTCATAAAAAATAAATCAAATCAAGCTTGAACACTCATTTCAAAAACTTGGTTAATTTTAACCTCAGCTTGATTATCTTATTAAATAAGCTTAAATACCTCAAAGCTCGGCTTGCAGCCTTGGCAATATTTTGCAAAAGGTTAAGAGTTTAAATGATGATATTATTGGAAAGGATTTAATCTTGTCAGAGATACATCGCATGGTAAAAATATGTATATACTAGTTTTTTTAAAGTCTTTTTTAAAAAATAAATTATTATTATTAATTAAATTATATATATAATCTTAAATGAAAGAGTATCATTCCAAGAGGGAAAAAAATTACTATGAACACTGAATTCATGTGAATGCTCCTTGTACATCCATAGAATATCATTGATTCAGCTCCTTGTGCATCCATAGAATCACATTGATTCAATCTCAACCACTGCATGTTAATAGTTTAAGAGTAAATCATAACTTAACCTTATAACTAATCTTCAATCAGAATCTAAAAGTGTGCATGAAGATTCTACATTAACAAGTCAAAAAGGAAAGAATCATCGTCAAATGGGAAAATCCAAATAGTCAAAAGCACTTGGATCTAATTTATCCAATAATTTAAAGGTGTATTTGATTTAAGTTATAATATATAATTTTGATTATATGATTATTATTTAGTTTTGTGTTTTTAATTCAAAGTAATTTTTTGTTTTTAGTTATTATGGTAATATATATGTGAATGTATTTAGTCTCGCATTGTTAAACTAAGAAGGTTGGAAGACTTTATATATGGATCCCTTCCATCCTTGCTTAGCAAAGTTAAGGGGACCTACGCGCATGCGCGGGCCGAGCCCAAATCAGGTGATTTCGGGGGGTTCGAGCCGGAAATCCATAAACAATAATTTTAGAGAATTTATTACCAACATCAATAGACATGATGAATGATAGGATAACGGGTTATGATGAGGCTAGCGCCAGACCCGAGAGATTTTTCGGGTAAAACTTCAGATGTTGGCAACAACAGATGAAATTTTGGCTTACTACGCTAGAGCTATTCTCCATTATAGAAACAGATCCTCCTTCACCCGATGAAGAGGAACATGCCTACAGTGTTGCCTTACAGAGGTTTAAGCAAAGGGATTATCTCTGCCATGGGAGAATCCTGTCTGCCCTCTTAGACACACTATTTGATGTATACTGCTCAACGGCTTCGGCTAAAGAGCTGTGGAAATATTTGGATAAAAAATACAACTCCGAAGATTTTGGTTTAGAAAAGTATATTGTGGCAAAATTCCTAAACTTCAAAATGGTTAAAGGCAAATCTGTGGTTGACCAGACACATGAATTTCAAGTTCAAATTCATGATCTTGCTGAAGGAGATATGTCATTACCTGAAAATTTTCAGGTCTTGTCTATCATCGAAAAATTGCCTCCGAGTTGGGAAGATTTTGGCATGACTCTTAAACATAGGAGAGGTAAAATCTTTCTAGAAGATTTGATGATTGCCTTAAATATCGAAGAAGAATATCGGAAGCAACATAAAGATGATGATAAAAGAATGCCTATGGATTTTATTCCAAAGACAAACATAGTAGTCTCATCTGATGAGAAAAAATTCAAAAATCAAAAAATGAAGAACAAGATGAAACTCAAACCAAAGATTCAAAAGAAAAATGGAACCAAGCCGTGCTGGGCATGTGGACAAATTGGACATTATGTCAAATTCTGCCCTAAAAAGGACAAGAAGAAAAACCAGAGCAATATGTCCAACACCAAGGCACAAGCAAATGTTGTGACGGCTAGTGACGACACCAGCGATAGGTTTGTTACCTTCAAACCCGAACTAAACTTGATCTATCAACCCAATGAATGGTTAGTTGATACAGGTGCTAATGTGCACTGTTGTGCTAATCGCTCTGCCTACCTTACTTATCAGGTAATTGAAGGCACTTCCGTGACCATGGGGAACCATTCTGTAGCTAAGGTGTTTGGGATAGGACAAGTTGACCTGAGGTTCACCTCTGGAAAAGTCGTGTCACTGCATGAGGTGCATCATGTTCCAGCGGTCCATCGGAATTTGATTAGCGGGTCAAAGTTAGTCTGCGCTAGTTATGAGCTGAACTTTAAATGTAATAAAGTTGTAATATTACATTTAGGAACATTTATTGGAAAAGGTTACCTTAATGAAGGTTTATTTAAACTCAATGTAGAAAATGCTACTTTAAATAAATATACTGATATTGGTTCATATAACATTTAGTCTTATGATATATGGCATGACAGATTAGGACATGTCAATTTTAATACCGTAAAAAGGATGATGAATGTAGACATGATTCCTAAGCATGCTATAAATGAAAAGAAAAAATGTGAAGTTTGTGTGCAATATAAACAACCCCGTAAACCCTTCAAATCAGTTGATAGAAATTCTAATATTTTAGAATTAATTCATACTGACTGTTGTGAGTTTAACGATGTAATAATGAGAGACCATAAAAGGTATTTCATTACCTTCATTGATGATCACTCTCGTTATTGTTATGTTTATTTGCTGAAAATTAAGGATGAAGCTTTAGATAAATTTATGATTTTTAAATCTGAAGCTGAGAATCAAACAAATAAATCTATTAAGATGTTAAGGTCTAATTGGGGTGGAGAGTTTACCTCGAACCTGTTGCAAAAATTTTGTCAAGATACAGGTATAATTCACGAGGTAACTGCTCCATATAGTCCTCAATCCAATGGTATAGCAGAACGAAAAAATCGAACCCTTGAAGATATGATTAACTCCATGATAGGCAGTTCTGGGTTACCCAACTTCATGTGGGGGGAGGCTCTATATACTGCATGTCATGTGTTAAATAGAGTCCCCATGAAATCTATGGATAAAAACTCATATGAGCTTTGGAAAGGCCGGAGGACAAGTTTGAAATAACTTAAAGTGTGGGGGTGCCTTGAAAAGGTACTAGTACCTGAACACAGAAGGAAAAAACTTGGTCCAAAGACCGTAGATGGTATCTTCTTGGGTTATGCTCAAAATAATATTGCATATAGGTTTCTGATTATTAAATCTGAAATTCCTGGAATAGATGCAAATACTATTGTAGAACTTCGCGATGCTACATTTTTTAAGGATATATTTCCTATGAAGACGAGAACACCTCAGTCTATATCTGGTATTCCTACTAGAGATAATCCTGCTGCCATAGAGGTCCCATTATCCGTAGTAGGTACACCTTCCTCAAGTCACTCTAGACTAGATAAATCTGGTGAACATACAGAACCGAGGAGGAGCAAGAGGCAACGTGTGTCGACGGATTTAGGCCAAGATTTTATCACCTATAATATAGAAGGTGACCCTGTGACATATAGAGATGCTATGACTTCTCCTGAAGCTAAGCACTGGAAAGAGGTCATTAAAAGTGAAATGGACTCTATTATCTCTAATGCCACTTGGGAGTTGGTAGATTTACCTCCTGGGTGTACCACTATAGGATGTAAATGGGTGTTTAAGAGAAAACTAAAACCTGATGGGTCAGTATATAAATTCAAAGTCCGCCTAGTTACTAAGGGATTCAAACAGAAAGAAGGGATTGACTATTTTGACACTTATTCTCCTATTACCAGAATTACTACAATCCGAGTGTTAATAGCATTGACATCCATATATCATCTTGAGGTCCATCAAATGGATATCAAAAAGGCATTCCTTAATGGAGATCTTGAAGAAGAGATATATATGGATCAACCTGAGGGACATATAGTTTCTGGAAATGAGAATAAAGTCTGTAGGTTAGTCAAATCTCTTTATGGTTTGAAGCAAACCCCAAAGCAGTGGCACGAAAAATTTGATAGAGTTATGCTATCGTTTGGCTTTGAAATGAATGACTCTGATAAATGTGTGTATGCTAAAATGAAAGGTGATAATTGTATTATCTTATGTTTATATGTAGATGATATTCTACTTTTTGGTTCTAACCTTTCTATTATTAATGAGACTAAGGCCCTCTTAAGTGGTAAGTTTGATATGAAGGATATAGGTTATGCTGACATGATTTTAGGGCTGAAGTTGACTCGTTCAACTGATGAAATAACAATTTCTCAATCACTCTATGTTGAGAGAGTATTAGAGAAATATGACTATAGCCAAGTTAAATTTGTCGTCACACCCTATGATCCTTCAAAAACTTTCCACAAGAATAAGAGTGGTGTGGCAGTGTCTCAATTAAGATATTCACAAATAATAGGTAGTCTAATGTATTTAGCAAATTGTTCTAGACCTGATATTTCTTTTGCTATAACGAAATTGAGCAGGTTTATCAGCTGTCCGGACAGAACGCATTAGGATGCATTAGACAGAGTACTCAGATATCTAAAAGGCACTATATCCTTGGGCTTGTGGTATGGGAGATTCCCTGCAGTCCTGGAGGGATATAGTGATGCTAGTTGGATAGCTGACACTGTTGAGTGTAAAGGCGTTACTGGTTATGTCTTTACACTTAGAGGCAGTGCAGTTGCTTGGAGGTCTGTTAAATAGACGATTATAACCCGTTCTACATCTGAAGCAGAATTGTGTGCTTTGGATACCACAGTAACTGAAGATGATTGGCTTAAGGGTCTTCTTTCTGAAATTCCCTTGATGATAAAGCCAATACTTTCTATTTCAGTACACTGTGATAATCAAACAACAATAGCTCAGATTAGAAGCTCCAAGCATAACAAGAAACAGAAGAGACATGTACGAATAAGATTAAAGTCTATTCGTGAGTTAGTGTCTCTTGGAGTGGTATCATTGGACTTTGTAAGTTCAAAAGATAATATTGCTGATCCACTCACTAAAGGACTTGATTCTGAGAAAATCAAGAGATCCAGTAAGGGAATGGGACTGAGGCCTATCCTGGTTTCATCTATAACGGCAACTCAACCTATCTGATTGGAGATCCCAAGAAGTAGGTTCAATGTGGTATAAACAAGTTATAAGGGCGAACCGTAAGCATCAAATTAATTGAGATGTAATCTCATAGTCTCTTCCTTGGATAGATGCTTGACTACTAGTAAGGATGAGCTTAGGAGCTCTTAATGAGTTCAAGGTCTTAACGACAGGATGCTCGCAGTACATCCCTGGAGAACTCACCTATGTAAGTGTAACTGTGGGGCCGCAGTGTGAGGGGTCTAGGCAACTCTCCTTAGCACTTATGAAACAAGATTCGGTGGCATGACTATAATGCACCAACCCAGAAGGATTCAACCGTCGCCTGTGATGAGTTGTTACCAATTGATTTCCACATATAAAAGGTTTAAGTTCAAGACTGAGTTCACTTCAAACCTATGTGAATAAGATTAGTGTACTTAGGTGAAAATTCAAACCGGAAGGTATTTTTACTAAAAGCTCATTGCAACCAAGTCTCAGGACAAGTCTCTGTTTTCGACCAAAATAATTTGAATTAGTGGGGGATTGTTGAGTTTTGTGTTTTTAATTCAAAGTAATTTTCTTGTTTTTAGTTGTTATGGTAATGCATATGTGAATGCATTTAGTCCCACATTGCTAAGCTAAGAAGGTTGGAAGACCTTATATATGGATCCCTTCCATCCTTGCTTAACAAAGTTAAGGGGACCTACACGCATGCGTGGGCTGAGCCCAAATCAGGTGGTTTCGGGGGGTTCGAGCCGGAAATTCATAAACTGGGCGCGACGCACGCGATTATCGCACTCAGGTGGGGTGCAAATCCCCAGCTCGTGGGCCTCACGCTTGCAGGCGGCCTGGTTTGGTTTGGTTCTGTCCCGCGTGAACCACCGACGCACCTGGTGAGGCGCGTGAGGAAGCGACGCACTTCGAACCGGCGCACGCTTTGGTTCGCTGGCGAAGCAGTGCTTCAAGGTGAATAAATACACTACCTCTATTTGTGGTTCATACACTCTCAAGCAGTCTGCTTTCTCTCCTTCCCTCTCTATGTATGCGTGCACTGTCTTCTTCTTTTCCGAGAGTTTTTCCTTGTCCTGAGGCTTGGTTTCTGCGATCTGAGGTTTAGTCCGAGTGCGACGTTCATCTTGGAGTGCACCTACGGACGACGCGAGTAGTTGTCGGATCTTGGGAGAATTTTGCCAGAGAGCCTCTGCACTGTGGGCGACAATAAATTCTCTAAAGACAATCGGCACGCCGACACTTCAACCGGAAGATACTAATTTCTAAATCTTACTCTTTTATTTACCTGTTTATTGCATGCTTATTATTTTGGTGCAATTTACTACTGTGTTAGTACTCTCCTATAAACAATAATTATCACATAATCAAGATTATGAGGAATAAAACATAACCAAATGATGGTTGATTTAACCTAGATAATGCAATCAAAACTTATTTGTTTGAAAATTTTAATAAATAATCTAATTTAATATTTTACTGTATTACCCTAAATTACAAAATCAACCATATATTATTATTATTATTATTTAAACTTTACGTTTTTCTTTTTTTATATGTTTTTTTTCATTTTTTTTTCTTTATTTTTATGTTTTTTTTAGTTTTTTTTTTTATACATTTTTTTTGTTTTATAATTTTTTTAATTTTTTATGTTTTTTCTATTTTTTTACTTTTTTTATTTTATAATTTTTTTAATTTTTTTTACATTTTTTTAATCTTTTTTATTTTTTTTACATTTTTTTTATTTTTTTATTTTTTTTCTTTTATCGTAGGATATTTTTGGTAAAAAAAATTCGTTAACTCTGAAATAAAAAAAAAACCTTAGTTTTTTTTATTCTAGGTTGCATGCCCTTTTGCTAACAATTTGGACATGAAACATTACTCGAGAATCATCGATTACCTAAACCAAACAGGGTTTTCGTTGATAATATTAAATGAATAACCAAGATTATCAAGGATAACCTTCAACCAAACACACCCTAAGAGTAATGAAGATCTCCAAAGTCATAAGCAATTAGATAAGATTAGAGTGAGACGGCTAAGAGCTCAGTTTTGAGGGATGTGTGTACTCCTTTATCTATGATCCCAGCCTCCTTATATAGGAGCTTAGACTAAATTGAAACGCCAACGTTTCACTTTACCCCAACCAGTCCGAGTATGGACTTCGACGTGTGCAGGTCATACGTGCACATGAGTCAAATTGGTTCAGTGCAATCCATGCTCCCCATACATTTATTCACATCATCAATACACGTGAATCAATATAAAGCAACAAATATGCCTTGAAACTCTTAATGTGTGATTAAAGTCTCATTCCCAATGAATCTTTTTTCCTCTTTCTTTTCACCTCTTTTTCATTCACATTTCTAACAAGCATATTAGCTTCTTAGCCAAATTAGGAATCATGAAAGATCTCTAAGTTATTCTAAGCCCTATCTATTTAACTCTTAAATGCATAATCCCAGGTTGCAACTGCCAAACACTACTTGAGCTTGAGTGGGTTGCGGCCTTGCGGGTGTCGAATGTTGTGTCTGAGTGGGTTGCAAGAGTCGAACGCCCGAGCAACCAAGCACCCTGAGTGCTTAAGTGCTCGAGTTATCGGGTGCTCGAGCACCAAACTCTCGAGCACCTTAGTGTCGAGCACCCCGAGTGACCGAACTCCGAGCACCCCAAGCATCAAGTTGCCGAATGCCACAATTCTCAACTGGCTAAGTACTCAATAACCCGAATGCCCAAGCGCCTGAGTACCCTGAGTGTCAATTATTGAGTATCGAGTACTGCCTACTGATTGTTGAATGTTGAGTGAGTTGTGCTCTTGAGCACCCTGAGTGTCAAGTAGTCAAGGTCCAGAGTGGTTGGCTGCTCGAGTGGCCGGGTGCTTGAGTGTCAAGCACTTGAGTGTTGAATGTCAATTGCCTGAATGTTGCCCTAGCCCGTGTGAGTTGTAGGCGCTGAACAACTGTTCGAGCCCAGGTGTCTAGCACATGAGTCTAAATGGGTTGCACTCCTTGGATACATTAGGATTTTTATACGAAGGCTAGTTTGAGGCGTCATCGGCTATCAAAAGTTTCATCAACAATTGTATAAAACTTCTTCAACCCTCACCGTCATCGCTCTCAAATGAGGCGGCAGATTCCTGCCGCGTCAAAGACCATAGAGGACTTGTTCGATCGTACAAGTAAAAGATATACAGGAAGAAGATTGAATATTACTTGAAACTCATGCATCAACCTCAAAAGAATAAAGGATATCCATGAACAAATCTGAAAAATCACAGAGAACGACCTGAGCAACAATGATTTTCAATTACTATAATGAATTAAACGCAGACCCTAGCTAGCATAATCATGCAGATTATGAAGATCATATATACCATATAATTAACGAACATAATATTCAACGGACCAATTGATAATTAATTGGGTCCATCGCATGATTGGAGACAAATGATTCAAACCGACCCATCACGATCATCCATTCCTCATTAATGAAAGATTGCAAAATGGCTGCGTTCCGTATCTCAATCATCAAGATTCGATCACAATCCACAGTTTGATCAATCAAAGTGTTTTTTTATAAATATATATAATTAAGACATATAAAGTGGTAAGATTGGCGCAGAAAGGTCGGTGACTGCGAAGAATTCAATATCTTCCTGCCGCCGCCGTCTCGTTGAATATTGTTGATGTTTAATTAATTCAGAACCGACCTTCCATAGTTTTAAATTATTTCTGTACGAGTTTTCACCCGCCATAACATGGCGCACGTTAGAAAGCTTAATTGTGAAGGATTTTCAGCTTTTGGAGCACGACACAGAGTCTAGGAGATTGTTAGTTGCATCTTTGACTGACATATTGCGCGAATGGATTTCGTTAAATCGCTCACGAGATGATTAAATTCTGCATTGTGTTCCCTAGTTGATATCTCAGAACAACTCATTGACCAGCCATTTCGAATATAGGAATATAAAAATAGATGAATAAAAGAAATGATGAGAACAAGAGATGGGAATTCGGTCTGATACCTGAATGTCTGAGGAATTCGAGCTCCCAGTTGCCTTCATTGATGTGGTCGGTGGATATACCATCACATGCTGCACAAAATAGAAAAAAGATAAATAAAAATGGTTCTGTTAATGGGCATCCACATCAGTTATGCAACTCTAGTTAGCTCTAAAATAAAGAATCCTGTAGAGCACATCAGCATTTCCAGCGATAAGACAATGGCAATTGACCTAGTTTTCGAACTACAAAAATGATAGCATTCATAGACCAAAAATGGAAGAACCGCGGCATCCACACTTATAGCCAAGTCAAAAAAAAATAGACATCTTCTGTAAGGTTTGCCTAAACATAGATAAGAATGCCTACTCAGAAAATAGACAAGAGGAAGAAATAAGAAACTCTATGCTGTTATAGCAGTTGGCTGGGATTCTTTGACGCTTCCCATCATGCCATTTCCATTGTTGTGAAAAGGACGCTGCTGATAGCCTTCATTGCGACGAGTTGAACCAACCCGTCCACGACCAGAATACTCGACCCGGTTCCTAAATTCATTCCTCCTATAGCCCAGACCGGAGCCAAAGCCTGCACCACGTCCTCGGAAGTTGTCGTTTCTGAATGCCCCTCTTCCGAACTGGAAGCGCCCTCTTCCACTGGTGCCATTGCCGTTGTTGGTGACCACACCATTGACAACTAAAATAAACATTTACTATTGTGATAAATTTTTTTTCAAAAATTTAAGAAGCAAGCCAGAGGATAATATAAATATAAAAAATGATGCAAGTAACAGCAACAAAAAAAAAACAGAAAAATAAAAACAAATAAATCAGTTATAGGAGTGAGCCAAGCAATCCAACGGAAAAGGTAAACATGACAAAATTGATTAACATGACAAAGATCCCAATTGGCAAAAAGATTTGATAGTACTAAAATCATATTTACCAGCTGGTCTTCCTAATGTTGAAAATCTAGCAAGTCAAATATAGTTAAAGCATATATCGGTTAGGAGATTCAAAACTTTCCTAATCCATTCACCAGACTTTAGACAATTAAAAACAACCTGCCAGTATATTGTGATTGGTATTATTCAAATTTTTGCCAAAAAATCTATCACAAATTTTGTAAAATGACATTGTGAAAAGCATATAATTAATTTAGGTTATTTAGATTAAACAATTGAATCTTTGACATCACAAAATGCATTATGAAGCTTGACAAAAGAAAATGTTGATTGTGCAATTACACTATGGAGGTAATTGGCATTTCATTGAGAAATTAGTCATATATACTATGACTGAAGTTCGACAAAAAAAAATTGTGAATGTGCACCTATATTAATGGAGGTTATTGGCATTTAATTAAAAAATAGTCATATATATAAAGATTAATTTAAACAGACAATCTTGTATTTGATTTCTGTAAAACATTAATTGAAACTTTGCTAAAGAGGTAAAATTAGAGCTATGATATGATTTTTTTTCCTGAAAAAGGAAGTACCCCGCAAGATTGGTATATTCAATCCCGCAGAAATAGACAAGGAATATCATAATGATACAGCATTGTATTGTACATCATATTTGCAGACATAAAGGGTCTTCTACATCTACATGGGCAAGAGATTGTATGGCTTGAAAAAGAATTATTTTATAAATCTTTGTATAAAAGAAATAGAATGTGCACATGCTAAGTATAACCTTGCATAACTTCTATGATAGTTTATGAGTTGTAGCATTTGGCTGAGCCTAGTAGTTCACTGACGCTGAGGCTCCCAAACATATCTATTAAATTGTGAAGAAAAATTGTTGTGGCTAGAACAAGAAACTCTAGAATTGTAGTTTTAAGAGTTTAAAGAAAAAGCTTTTACCATTCCCAGAATACCTTGTCTAAAGATCATAAATTGGCTTTTACTTCAATTAAAAGTGTAAAACAATTGGAAATCAAATTTCAATTCAACTCAACATAGTAGATGAAACAACAGTGAGTTGCAAGGACGAGTTTTGATTAAGATAACAGTAGAAGCAATCACGCATAAAAGCAAAGGCAAAAGTTGAACAAGAACTAAGAGTTAGAATATTATAGTATATTAACTATGAGAAGAAAAGTGCAATCCTTGCCTCGTGTTGTTGTTCGCTTCTCCTCAACAATGACATGACGACCACCAATCATGATTGGCGATGCCTACATGTTTGTGGTCAAATCAGGCAAACAGTCAATATGAGCAATTATATTAAGCAAGAGTAGAAAATTGAGTTATTTGTACAACAAAGCACTTTTAAAAAATAATAAAGCATAATTAAAGAACACATGATTATGCACAACAAAGTATTTAGCATCTTACAGTTCTAAGTATAATTTTTATTACTTCACTATTTTTTACAAATCACAAAAATAGTCATAATCAATAGATTATAAGAAATTTATTTAAAAATCATACAAGAATATACATGAAAAGATCAAGATAAAAGCTTCCGAGATTCAAGAATAATGGATATGCAGATCCATGATGTAACTTATGGTCATCCTCTAAGTTAAACAAGGAAAGTTCAAAGCAAAAGAAGAAAATGTAACAGAGTTGTTTATCATGGAGAGAGACTACGCTGCTCCAACCCTGAAAAACAGGAGGTGTCAAAGGTATGAAATGAGGGAACAAATCATCTCATGGGATTTGCACAAGGGGAAACTAGTGGACCAAGATGTGGCTCAAGTATTGTATTATTTATGTAGCAAGCATGAAAATGATGTTGTTGATCTCATAATTCATTTCAATAATTGTTGTTTGACAGTGGCCGAACTGAATCACCACAAATTTCAGAGAAAGCTAGAAGGGCGAGAAGATGAGTAACTCCTGCCCTAAATAGTGTCACTAGGAAAGTTATACATCTTCAATGATTTATGATGTTCACTTTTCACAATGGATGCTTTAAGCCTCCTCTGTGGTTGCTTCAGGTAAGAAATAGAGTGCCTGTTATATAAGAAATTTCAGCAATACAAAAACCAAGTCTTAATAAACTTCTGAGTTTCATTCCAACTGGAAATCAGGTAAATCATCTTCCAATTCCAGTAGGGAAGCACACCATTCCAACCCCAACTGCATTGTGCCCATAAAACCAACCAAAGTGTGCATGCCAAGAAAAGTTTTATGGTCTGCCAAATTTGGGTCAGTGCTTATTCTGTCACTTGATCAATCAAAGACTGGGTAAATGTGTTGTGGAAGGAACACTTGTTTCAACACATAATTCCATTTTAATGAAAGCACAACAGCAAATACAAGAACTCATTGAGTGATTTCCTCTAGGACCTGGCAAGTGAAAGCTAAAAAATAAAATTAAAAAAAAAATGAATGTTGCAACCTAAACCAGGACCAAAGTGGTTTTTTGCATGCAAGACAGAATGCAGAAGTTCTGATATATATATATATATATAGAGAGAGAGAGAGAGAGAGAGAATCGATCTGCTGCGGTGAGAGTCCTGCGATTTTCGTGCGGCACGCTTATGTGGCGAGTTCCACGTCATCCGCGTGAGAAGTTATAAGCAGAATCACGTCAAACTTCTCCTCGCGCGATTCTTCACCACGAAACCTAGCCACTCCTCCCTCTCCGAATCGCCGAACGCGCCTCCCTCTCCGAATCGCCGAAGCGCCCCTCTCGCCGCAAATGCGCCTCTCTCTCGCTGAAGCTACGGGACCAAACGTAGGACTCTCTCTCGCAGCGAGCCCTTTTCTACCGTGAGCTCTCCCTCGCCGTGAGCTCTCCAAATCGCCCATCGCTTATAATTTCTCACACGGATGACGTGGAACTCGCCACATAAGCGTGCCGCACGAAAACCGCAGGACTCTCACCGCAGCAGATCGATTCTGTATATATATATATATATATGATATTAAGAAAGAGAAAAGGTGACTTAAACATTCAAATGCAGTCAATGTAGACACACTATACATCTGCTAAGGACAAAGGCAAAAATCAAAGTCTTACAGAATTGATGCTAATCCCTACCAAGGTTTAAAAAATCAATTCAACACTATTTTCAAATATGGTTCAACTGATAATTTACACATAATATGTAGCTTATTCATGCAAACAGCATCCAAGTAACTGAAATGATATATGATAAGAAAAAGAGCAAATGTTGAAAGACCAAATGCCAAGTGACTTATGGACCAATGTCATGCAAGTGATTTAATGACCAAATGCAGCCAATGCAAACACAATAAACATGTGCCAAGTGCAAAGGCTTATTGAGTCTTTCTCCCCAACAATTAAAATGTTGATTCAAATACTACTTCAAACATAAGTTGACTGATAAAATATTCATAATATAGCTGCACTCAAGATATAAAATAAGAAAATAAAAATAAAAACTAAAAATTGGTACGGAGAAACTAGTCTTTGCACAAACTAGTAACTAACTCTTTGGCCACTGCTAGTGTTTGCAATCTGGTCTAAGGATCATGAGGTCCCGCAACCTAAATTTGTTAGGTCAAGCAGACACATAAAGTAACTTGGACTTTTGTTGTACTCATTCTAAAGCTAGGATGCAGAAGTGGGATAACTGAACTCATTCCAATTTAATCAAACTCAATTTACCATAACAACACACAAATTAACAGAATACAAAATAATTGCATGCATGCAATGCTTTCTCACAATAAAATATCTCAACCATTTCAACTATATGAGATTAGCACATAACCATCATCACTGAGTCCAACCAAACACAGTCACATGCATACCTACAAGAGTGGATTGATGGACAGGTAACACTAATTTTAGCAAACTTGATCCATCATCTACGAGGATGATAGAACATTTCAACTATATTCATGCAGGCCTAGCTTCATTTTTGACAGACTCCAAAACATTAGTCATTTTCTAATAAACAGTGAGAAGCAATTAATGCTACCTACCCTTATGATTAATTAATAAACAATAACAGTCCTAATCTTTTTTACTATAAGCTTTTCAAACTATAAAACAAAGGCTCTGGAGAATGGATGCAATTATTAGTAATCAGTTATCACCAAACATTATGCTATTAGCTATCAAGCTTTTCAAGCATAAAAACAGTATATAACATAGTGCTGAATATTGATTAAAATATGCTAAAACTGAACTAAAGAATAATTTTAAAAACTAGTACATATAACTAACTTAGGGGATTAGTAAATTCAAGTTTGCTTTTGGGTCATAATGGGTCCTCATCATTGGTTGCTCACATGCCAAATCATAGTAAGAAAACAAAAGAAAATTCTGGAGTCACTATCCAACTTAAGAGATAAATAAAGCATTTGAACCATTAGGAAGTACAATACAATAACTACATAAAGCTCTTAGTGGAAACATGTCACAAAAGTAACTCCATTTTATACCAAAACTCACGTGCTATCTCAGATATGTTCTTTTGCTAGAAGACTAAACAAAACAAGATACAATATAACCCAGTATAAAATATCAGAAAGAATAAGTTGATTTGGCAAATATTATAGACTACTATGTCAAGTACTAGTTGGCAGGATGACACTATGCATAAGATATACAACATTGCTTCTAGAAAACAATGTTTTTTTTAAGTAAAGCAAAATAATGGAACACGAATAAAAGAAATTCTGCCTCAATAGAAGCAGTGTAATCTTCAAAAAACAAGCCAAGATATAATACTTGAATTACAGTACCTCAATTGCAGCTTGCATGGACTTCAAGGAATCAAACTCAACAAATCCAAAACAATATCTCTCAACCTGTAAATATACGAAGAGGTGAAAGAAAGTAAATATCAAAAGAAACGCAAAAAGGGAATCTCAAAATTATTATAGAAAACAGTATACAGAAGCTTAAAATATAACCTTGTGACTTCTGACTTGCACACCATCAGGCTTAATGGCTCCAAATTTCTTAAATTCCTCTTCAACTTGTTCAGCAATTGCATTCAAGGGTAAGTTTCGTATATAAATTGAATGACCCTCCTCTGCATAGGTATGAGAATAAAATTCAAAAAAAAAAGTCAGGACTAAATCTAGATCTTAAAACAGAAAATAGAATAAGCTCCAGTCAGACCTTCGAGAATGTTGGTTTTCTCAGGCACATCGATTCCAGCAGGATTAGAAGTTTCAGGTGGGTGAACAGATGCTGCTGTGGATGCAGCCACAGGTTTCTCAGTGTTTGCTGGAGCTAACTTTGCACTGGGAGTTGCATGAAGAGACACTGGTAAGGGGCTCCCTTTCATGACCTTAACCTATTCAATTTCAATAAAAAAAATTAGCAACAGCCAGTAAAACTTCTAATAGCAAAGCATTCTCGAAGAAATTTTGAACCACTAAAGCAACAGACAGAATAAAGGAAAAAACAGAATGCACATTAATACAACTGGTTGCCTCATAACCAATTAGAATGTTCATTAACAAAACAGGTTATTGCATCATAACCAAATAGACAAACAAGCATGGAGAACAAAGGAAATTTTTTTTGCATAAATAATGGCAGACTAAAGGTTAGTAAGCAAACTATTCCCTTGTTGTAAAAAATAGCTTCTGCAGAAAAGTTAAAACTCACAATTGATGCATAAGACTTCTTAGGTGTATCATCTTGAGCCCCCAAAGCAATAACTTCAAAAACTTGCTGTGAATCACTCTCATCTACACTAGCGGGAGGATCCACAACACCACCATTTTCAGCAGCAGAACAATTATCCTCTGGAAGGTCGGTAACTTCCAAATTACTAGTCTCTTCCTCGAATGGGGGGGTTTCTGGCACATGATTCTCCTGTGTACTGAAATCTGCCAAAAAATATAGACAAAATTAACAAAAGTCACCAGGAAAAAAACTTGCAACTGATAGATCTCAATGCCCCATACCTGCTTCAGGAACAGGAGATGCTTTAGAGACATCATCGTTGGTAGCGCCAACCCATAAATGGTTCATTTCCCTTGGTTGTGTTTCATTCAAAAATCTGAAAACATCATTCAAAACAAAGTATCCACCAATCTCCTGAGGAGCAAGGAAAAATGACTGTGCAAATTTCTTCCTAATACTATCCTGTCCAGTAAATGATCCAGTAACTACAATAAGCAACCCACTCTGGTATGAAATTTGTGAGTCTACAGTCTCTATCTCAGTGAAGCAGTTTCTGAAGTCTAGTGACATTATCTTCTCATCGATGGCCTGCACCATGTAAAACACAGATATCAGAGCTCATTATTTGATAGGAAATGTACCTTGCCAATAATGGAAAATCAAATTGATATCATATACTACAAAGCATGTTAAGAGAACCTATCTGGGAAAATACAATGAAGAAAAAACGAGAAAAATATTGAATACAAACTTTAGGAATCATTTGTATACAAAGCTTGAATAGCAAAAAACAAAAGAATACAATTTCCCATAAGATCTCTAGATGTTTCCTAAGGCATTGCAAAAGGCAAATATCATATAATCCAATTACAATATAGTATGGAACTAAGTTTCAATATCTAGTTTTCTCACAGACAAATGGAGAATTTTGAGATTAATGTGGCATTCATGTAATATAATATGTGCATGTGTCATGTATATCAAGGCAGTCAATACGAGTTCCATATTACAAATTATTTTAGTTAGTTTCTGAGTTGTTAATCAAATTCAATCCTCAAGCATAGGTGCTAATTAAAAAGATGTAAAATATTCTAAACTAACTTCAAATTGTTTTTACATACTTATTCCCACCTCGCTAGGACTAAAGTTCCCATCATAAATATACTAAATAGCATGTATCATCTGATTGATAGAGCATCTTAGCCATCATTCATTAAAAAGACTGTAAATTCAAATTTTTGTTGACCAAGAGATTACAAAAAAAAATCTTTTTCTTTAGTTTATAGTTGAAATTAAATGGACAACAGCATATCACCATTGGTTCTAACTGACAATAGGACAAACGTTATCACCTCTACCTTTGTTTTGAACTCCAAGTTAAGATGGCATTAAAGCATTTTAGGGAGGAAGAGGAAAATAACATTGATGTTACATGAAGCGTCAAAAAGGGTTTTAATTTCACAAATTGTTGTTGAATTCTTCTCCAAGCAACAAGATTTTTTCTGGGTTGTCATCCATTGAGAAATTCAGCCTCTCCGACTTCACCATTTCCATCATGGAACTGACTAATTATATTTTAATTCATTTCTCAGAGTGGGTTGCTTTAGCTAACAAAGAATTAGTTTAATTTTAGAGGATTGAATTTATTTACTATAGAATTCCCTTTGTTTGAGAATATACAATTTGTATTGAATAATTATTGAATTGAACCATCCTGGTTCCTTTAAATTCCTATTTATATGTATGATTCATATTTTTACATCTGAACTATAACATATTGCATGATAACTGTGATGAACATGTTTTCTAATAAGATAATTTTATCTTGTAAACTTAATCCAATATCTACTACTTAAACCAATTTTTACTAATAACAGTTAAATACATAATAAATGTGTATAATGATACTTGTATGATCATGGTATATTGCAGCAAAGTCATAAAAAAACACTCACCATTTAGAAGCATATTAAAGTTATAAGCCACGTAACTTAGAGAGAACGGAGGAACAGATTAGGAAATAAAAGCATGAAATTTAATACAACCAAAATTAGAAAATAATCCAAGTCAAAATTGAGTCAATTTTTATTAATATTTCACTCAAAAAACATAGATAAAGATATAGTTAGATCTAATTAGATCATATAAAAACTTTTGTTACATATTTTAGAAATCATACTTGCAGTGTTGTCAATGAAATCATCTCTCCTTCAGAATTGGGTCGGTTCACAATGCTAGAATCCTGATAAAACTTGTAAACTATTTCAGGTGATCGATGAAGAATGTGATAATACTGTTCTACAAAGGCATTTCCGATCTGTGAAATTAATACCAAAATGTCAGATTTTATCAAAGAAATTTAGACACATATACAGGACTTCTTCATACCAATTGTGGACTCGGAGAAGGAACAGGGGTTGTAGTGGGCAAAGCCATGCCTGATGCCAGGAAAATCTTCAAAAGTAGATACATTTTAATGTAAGACAGAAATCCTTCAAGTATAAACAAATTGGATATTCTTAAATATAGTAAGATGAAGCAATTATTGATCCAACAGAAGAATATTGAAACAACTTTACTAAAAGCAAACAAATTCAGGAATAAGTTCTAGATATCTGAACTCGATTTTGAACATCATGAGGTGGCAGAATTAATCAATTTGTAACTATACTATCAATCTCTAAACCAAGGCGTTCACAGAAGAAGAAATTGCTGCTGACTAATTCATGACCAGCTGGAATCATGATGGCCAGTTATTTCAGCCATCCCAACTATCTTCAATCATGGATCAGCTTCCTGGGGTGATGAATGCCTTAGCAAAACTCATCAGAATACAACCACGGATCAAAGTCTGCTATCATCAGTTACGAAACAGAAAACAAAAGGCTACTTATCCAAAGTAAAGCAGCGACAATATATCAGGTTCAAAACCCTAAATCAGCACATCGCCAATAAAAGGAAATGACGGAGGGAGACATGTTGAGAAAACTTACAAATATCAAAACCCTAATCGAAAACTATCAAAACCATCTACACGGACAAAATCCGCCAAGGAGGTAAACCGGCAGCATATATGACAAAACCCTACCACAAGATCCTTCTTTTTCCTTCTATCTATTTTCATAAAGTGAAAGAGACCGCGAGATTCTCCGTTGGAGCCGATCAACGGGAAAAGTTAAACACAAAAACGGACCAAAAAAAGAGTTACAGAAATCAAAAAGGAATAAAATGAAAGGACAACTTTTTCTTCTCATCCGAACGGTAAGAGAAAGAAAAATGCAGGTGAAAAAACTACCTAGTTGGGGATCGAAGAGGAATGAGAGGTAAAGTCTAGGTAAGAGCTCCGCTTCGACCAGAGCCCTAGGAATCGAGAGGAGATGGCGAAGGAGAAGCGGCGCGGCCGCAGGTACTGAAATCCAGATGGCTGCCTGTGTTGCGAGGGCTGCTTCTTCGGGCGAGTGACGGCGGAACGGGTTGAATGATTCACAAATTTATATGGGTTCGTTGCCAGTCGTTGACTCCGAGGGACCAGTTTCGGTTCGGTTCGAGTCGCAAGTGAATCCTGGCTAGGGTTTGCGTGTCGCCTCGCCTTATGGTTCATTTATTATTATTATTTTTTATTTTTTTAAAAAGTACCAAAAACATCCACATCTTACTCTATCTAAAAAAATTTACTCTAAATAATCTTTAATAAAATAGTTTTAAAAACTTTATTTATTTTTAAAATTTTATATTTATAAATAATAGAAAATTTGATATATAATATAGTAAAAAATAAATACATAAATTTAATAAAATAATTTTTTATCTTAAATATATATTTTAGATAAGAAAATTGATATGAATACTCTAACACTGAGTCATAAGTATTCTCTCGCTCCGATCGATTCCTCTATCAGTATCGGTTCAAATAATCTCGAGGCATATTATGATAGGCCTCGTGATGTGATTTTTAAAAATATTTATTATATTTTGATACTAAATTAATATTTAAGAAAATATCAAAATATATACATGTAAATAAACTTCAATAATTTTTTAAAATATCAATCTTGAGTATTTAAAGCCAACTTGGGAGGTTTAATGATAATTATAAAATATTAAGTAATTTATTTACATGTTAAATTTATTTTGATATATCATAAAAAAATCATATTTCATTTAGGAAAACTACAGTTTTGTGAGAAGGGGTTAAAAAATATCTTACACAAGCTAATGTTACGAACTATGCCAAAATATATGAAGTAATCTTATATCCTTGTTAGTGTTATAAAAATAAGAAGTATATAAAATTTAACTAAGTGTATGAACATTTAGTTATTAAGAGGATCGATCTTTCTTATACTAGTTGGGTCTTCTAAGGTGAAAATTATATCTCATAATTTCAAGGCGAAGGCAGTTTAACAGGAGGCAAAGGATGAGAAAAGTATAGAGGAATATCACTTGTATAGGGATGTCTTTGTGCCAAAAGAAGAGGTTGGACACACTATATTTGAGACAAGAGATAATGATTTTGCTAATTTATTAGAAGACACAGAAACTTCTCTCTTCCCTGGTTGTACAACTTACACAAAGTTATCGATAGTCGTCACATTATACAATTACAAGTCTACGAATGATCACACTAATAATAGTTTCAATGAGCTCTCCTAAGATTTTAGGTAGCATGTTTCCAAAAAAAACCATACTTCCAAAAGTTATTTATTCAATGAGAATATTCATGTTTACCCAAACAATTGTTATCTATTTAGAAAGGAGTTTAAAGATTTTGACTCATGTCCAAAGTGTGATTTCAAGATGGAAGGTAGACAAAATCACCACCAAAATTCATAAATGAGTTCCTAAAAAGGTACTATGTATTTTCTCATGATACCAAGATTGAAAAAGGATGTTTACATTAGAAGAAAGGTCAAAGACTTGATTTGACACTCCAACTATAAAAGTCAAGATCATATGATACGTCATCTAGTTGATTCAATAGCTTGGGATACAATAAATCATAAGTGGTCAGCTTTTGCATTAGATCCTAAAATCCTCCAACTTGGTCTTGCTACAGATGGATTCAACCTTTTTGGTGACCTTAGTTCCAGATATAGTTATTGGCTGGTTATTTTGGTAAATTACAATTTTTCTCCATTGATGTGCATGGCGAAGAAAAATCTTATGTTGATTTGATTGATTCCGAGGGCAAAGTAACTAGGAAATGATATAGATGTATACTTGGGGCCACTTGTGGAGGATTTAAAAGAGTTGTGGGACACAAGTGTAGAGGCTTATGAAGTATTTATCAAGTCAATGTTCAATTTGAAGGTTATTTTGATGTGGGCAATTAATGATTTTCCAATTTATAAAAAAACTAGCTGGATGTGCCATAAAAGAAAAAGTTAATTGCCCAATATGTGGTGAAGACTTATGTTCAATGTGACTTAAGTACAGTAAAAAGTTTGCATACTTAGGCCACACGAGATTTCTTGCTCCTGATAATCCATTTCGTCAGAAAAAAGAAGTGGTTTAATGGAAAAAAAAAAAAGAGAAGGGAAACCTAGACCTTTGACTAGGCTACAAATTCTCAAGGCAGTGAAAGACATTGAAAATGATTGGAGTAAAAAATAAAAAGGTCATACTATCAATACTTTAAGTTCATCCACTTTAGTGTGTAAGTTTGTATGAACCTATAGCTATATAGGGATATTGCTTTCTTTTCTATTGAATTGCGGTTCACTTTCTTTCTACCACTTGATTTTTTTGTGTCCTTTTTGTTTTCTCTGTTATATCTTAATTGCTACTATTTCTTTCCATTCCCTTGTCTAAGTAATTATTATTAGTTGATCAAATAGATAATTAATTATATATGAATATGTTAGACATATTTTGATTCTCATGAGAAAAAAGTGTAAAATTTAGAACAATGAGAGAAAATTAAGACCATATTCACACAATGAGTCATAGAGGTTATGCCCGTTTAGTTTGCATGATGGTAAAAATTATTATTTATCAAATTTTATGAAAAAATTATAGATACACTTAATTAGTAACATTATTCTTTGTTCTAATAATTTTTATATGTCTTATACTTAAGGAAAAAGTAAATCCTACAGACCATATTCACACAATGAGTCAAAGAGGTTGTGCCCGTTTAACTTGTATAATGGTAAAAATTGTTATTTGTCAAATTTTATGAAAAGTTTTACAGATACACTTAATTAGTAACATTATGATTTGTTCTAATAATTTTTATATGTCTTATACTTAAGGAAAAAGCAAGTCTTACAGATACACAAATTACACGATCACAAGTTTGAATTGAAGGCCATAAGAAAAGAAATGGAGAAACTAGTACTCAAAGTATTGGAGAGAAAATGATAATAAAACTATCTCTTTATTATTTATAGAATTCGTAAGAAAAAATAGACAAATTAAATTTCTTATTTTATCAAAAATTGTCTCTTGTTATTTGCAGAAAGAAATAGAAGAGTGCCCACCTGAATCTCACAACACAACTAACATTTCAGATGATGCAATTAGTATTGTATTTAGCAAGGAAGCTCGAAGTAGAGTGCATGAAATAAGCTTTAGAGTTACACCATCGAAAGTTGGAACTTCTATACAACAAAATGGAATCGTTAAACGACTTAAAAGTATGATGAATAACCTTCAACAAGAAATGCAAGAAATGAGGTTTCTATTTTTCAAAATATGAGGCAATAAAATGAGTAAGAATAGATTAGTCAATAACAATATAAGATAAAATACATAGTCATCATTTGTTATTTGACATCATTTGTCTTAATTACTTCAACTACTTATATTCTTATTAGTAAAATTATCTTATGGTGATATTATTTGAAACAAATTGTTTGTAAAATTAGGTTGCTAGTAGAGGCATTAGTAGAGGAATTGGAAATGATGTTGGCAACAGTAGTCATGGATAAAAAAGTAGTAATGTTGGTAATATTAATCAACTTCTAACTGTAGCTCAAGTAATTATTTTAAAATTGTGTGTTTTCTAAATTAAATATTTGTTATAAAAATAGACATGGTAGAATTAATAACTTTGTATTGTTATACAATTAAAAATGAAGGATGTGAGTTATAGAGATATTGGTGATAATACTAAGTGTAAGCTATTTTATTGGTACGTTGATGGAGTTGTTGCAGAAGGTTAAATTGCATCCATAGATCCAAAAGCAAAAGTGCATCATATTCTTCTAAGTAGATCTTGTTGGAAAGCTTGGGTTGATAGAGTTTTTGTGGAGAAGGTGTACCTAATTCGATCAAATAATGAAATATTTTTTCTTGAGGATGCAATAGGAAGTACAATCGTTTGGTTATCTATGTTTATAGTTTTGTATGATTAATATATATTCTACTTATTTTTAAAAAAATTATGTTATTAAATGATTTTTTTACTACTAGTTTGGATTATTTTATCTAAGTGTGATATTTATAGTTGAATGTGATAATATAATTAATTGTTTGAGTTTTGGTTTTATAATTGTGTATGTGGTATATGTACGTGGTATTGTAATTTGTGTGTGGTATTATAATTGTATGTGGTATAATTTGTGTGTGGTATTTGAATGGTCAAACAAGTTAAGTTAGGTCATGTTGTGTTTAATCCTGTATCTAAGTGTGCATGAACTTAGGAGCATAGGGAGTCGAGCAAAAGATGCAACTAGCGAGTAGAACAGCATGGAAGAGAGCCGACGGGCTCGGTGCATCTGAGGGACGAGGTGCCGCGGAAGAGTACACTAACAGATGAGAAGGGAGCGTGCGGTGTTTCCGAGGGATAAGAAGCCGGATCGGAAGATTGCTCGAGGAGCAAAAGACGCAGCTAGCAAGAAGGTCGGCATGGGAGAGAGCCAACGGGCTCGGTGCGTCCAAGGGACGAAAGCTGTGGAAGAGTACGCTGGCGAACGAGAAAGAAGCACGTGATGATTCCGAGGGACGAGAAGTCGGAGCGGAAGCTTGCTCGAGAAGGCCAAAAGTTGGGTTCGGGTGAGCCCTATTCCAGATGATCGAGATAACCCAAACAAGAGGAACCAAAGCGAAAGACCCGGACCGAGGCGAGCAAAACCGGAGTGGAAGACCCAGATTAGAAAAAGTCAACTTGGTTGACTTTCTTGGTCTGAGCGTCGGGTATCCTTCCGGGTGCCCGGAATAGGATTTTATCCGAATCATGTTTGACCACAATCCATTATGAAGGGGATAAAGTTTTATCCCCCTCTAGGCATCTGGAACCTTTCCAGGCACCCCGAGCAAGGCTATATAAGTAACCTTGCTCCCAAAGCTAAAGAATAACAAGAAATTGTGAAACAACACTTGTACACAACCGCTATTCTATTTTAGCTTTCTATTTCTACACTTCCATTGCTGTAAAGAGGCTTCTCCATCTAAAGGAGAATTTTAGTGAGCTTCAACTTCCTTGGATTAACAACCTCCCCGGTTGTAACCAAGTAAATATGTGAGCCTCATCTTTTTAGTTTATCTCTTATTTTGTTTATGCAAGTATTTAGTTTAATTAAGTTATAAGTTCGAGGAAGGTTTGTTTTGCTTGATTTGTACAGGGGCTATTCACCCCCCTCTAGCCGGCCGCCGAGGGTCCTAACAAGTGGTATCAGAGCGAGAATGCCTCAGAAGGACTAACTGTCGATTGAAGCAACGAGATGGCCGGAGCTAACATCTACCCACCACCGTTCGAGGGGGAGTTCACGTTTTGGAATCGACGAATGGAGGTATTTCTTAAAATATATTTTAATATTTTATTAATAATGAAATATGGTTATGAAGCACCAAAGAACATAAACGAAGAAGAAATTGAAAAACACTTCTGGACCAAAAGTAGCGTGATGACTCTACGTCGAACTGTAAGGCTGAATATCATCTAATAAGCATACTACTGATGAAGGATCTCGATAGAATCGACAATTATCAAAGTGCGAAAGAACTTTGGGAAAAGTTATTGAAGCTCTACGACTAACCAATTGAAGCTGAACCCAACTCCTTGATGGACACTGAGTCATCGTTAGAAGAATCTGAGACTGAGGAAATTGTCGGGATAGCCCTAATAGTTGAATTCCTTCCTGAGGACACAGAAAGCTCATTGTAAATGAGCATCGATAAAGGGAGAGAGTTTTTGGAAGAAAGCAACAGTTCATGGGGAGCTACAAATAACGAGATCGACAAGGTAAGTCAAATACGATCTCTATTGGTGCAATATCCCTTGGGTCAGGTTGACTAGGCTGACCAAACTTGAATCAACTCAAACTTGAGTCTTGATGTTTGGATTTTGATGTTTGACAATACATGGACATTGCAGATGTAATCGTCTCATTGGGGAGATTGTTGATACAATTCCCCTTTGGTCAAGGGATGACTAATTTGATGTGAAGAAGTACTTGATTGGGGAAGTCCTAACTGGAGGTTAGGCAAGGGAAAATCCTGATGAGTGAAGTCAAGTGAAAGTCCTAGTGAGTGAAACTAGGCGGTTGAAAAATCCTAGAGAGTGAAGCTAAGTGGAAGACCTAGTGAGTGAAGCTAGGTAGGTGAAAAACCTAGTGAGTGAAAATAGGTAGTTGGAAAAATTTTGGTAAGTGAAGCTAGGTGAAAACCCTAGTGAGTGAAGCTAGGTGAAAGTCCTGATGAGTGAAATCAAATAGATAAAAAGTCCTAGTGAGTGAAGCTAGGCAGATGGAAAGACTTGGTGAGTGAAGTCAGGAACGTGGAGATCCAAGTGGGTCAAGGTTGACCAGACACCCAGTGTTGGAAAGCCTAAGTAGATCAAAGGATTGATCGGATACTTGGCATGAAGAAATCTAGATGGGACAAGGGTGATAGGATATCTGGTGGAAGTCCAAGTGAGTCATGGAGGACTGAACACTTGGCACGAGATGGTAAGTCCAAGTGAGTCAAGGTTGACCAAATACTCGGCATGAGGAGAAAAGTCCAAGTGGGTCAAAGAATTGACCTGACACTTGGTAAAGAAGTTCCAGCAGGTTAAGGTTGACCACATGCTAGGCAAAAAGAGTCCCAACAAGTCACGATTGACCGAATGTTGGGTTTAGGAACCTTGGACTTGAGTTTAGGCAAGTCAAGGTTGGGGCAATCGATCTGCTGATCGATTGACCCAAACCCAATTGATCAGCCGATCGATTGGGAGAGTGCTGCGACAAGAAGCGACCCAATCGATCGACCGATCGATTAGGAGCAAGTGTCACGTGTTGGTTGGTCCTAGGAAGATCGTACCGGTTCCACTGTACAAAAATTTTGTACAAGTGTCGAACCTTTCCTAAACAATATATTGTGTTCTTTAGAAGTTAAATTAAGAATCGCAGACAGAACTTAACATCGTTGATTCCAAATTTAACTTATCTGTTCTTAATGGTTTAGATTTGGATCTTAAGCGGAACTTAACACTATTGATCTAAATCCACCTATGTTATTAATTCCATTAAATATTAATTTCCAAAACTGGCTTCCAGGACTGCATGGCGAGGCACATGACCTTCTTGAATATGGGAGCAACCACCACCGCCTAGATAAAGCCTTTTAAGGAAAGCCAATATTTAATTTCCTTAAATAACTCTAGGTTAACCAAAAAGAACAATCGAATTACAAATTCGAAAAACAAAGAAAACACAAACTCGAAAAATAAATTCGAAAAATTAGATCTAATGCCTCTTGTGTTTGGAATTCATACAAAAAAATAACTAGTATGATGCGGAAATTAATTACTAATTATACCTTTCTTTGTATGCAACGACCTCTTGATCTTCTACCGTATTCCTCTTCTTATCCCGGACGTTGTGTGGGCAACAATATACCGAGATGAGAACCACCAAAACTCCTTCTTCTTCCTTCTAGGTTTCGGCCACCAAGAGCTCCTCCAAAGATGAAGAGGTTCGGCCACCACCAATGCTCCAAGAGATGTTAGAAACAAAGCTTCCTTTCTCTCCTTCTTCTCCTTGCTTGATCCGGCCACCAAAGCAACTCCACCAATGAAGAGGTTTCGGCCACAAGAAGGGGAAGAGAGAAAGAGGAGGGGCCGGCCACACCCAAGGAGAAAATAGAATAGAGTTCGCTTACATGAAAGCACCTCTACCCCCTCTTTTATAATCCTTGGCCTTGGCAAATAAGGAAATTTAAATAAAAACTTCCTTAATTCCTTTGCCATGAAAAGAAAATTTTAATTAATTAAAATTAAAAAACTTTTCTTAAATCATATGGTCGGCCACTTAAAATTCTCCATCAAGGAAAGTTTTAATTCACAAGAATGAAAACTTCCTAATTTGTTTTCGAAAATTTATAAAAAATTTCTCCAATAATTTTTTCCTTCATGGTGGTTTGTAAAAGGAAATTTTATAAATTAAAATCTTTCTTTTAAACATGTGGATGATTTCCAAAAAGGAAAGTTATCTCTAAAAATTAAAAACTCCTTTCAATCTATAAATAAGGAAAGATATCAAATCTTTTCTTAATCTTTTGTAGAAACTTATAAAAGAGAATATTTAATTTTTAAACTCTCTTTTAAATTATGAACATGGTTAAAAAGGAAAGTTTTCTCAAAATTAAAATCTACCTTTCAATCTACAAATAAGGAAAGATTTCAAATCTTAACTTAATCTTTTGTAGAAAGCTATAAAAGGAAATATTTAAATTTTAAACTCTCTTTTAAAATCATGAAATCCACATAAGAAAAATTTATAAATAAAATCCCTTTTAATGTGATATGGCCGGCCACATCATGCTTGGACTCCAAGCATTGGCCGGCCACCAACTTGGCTCAACCACTTGGTCTTGGCCGGCCCTAGCTTGGGTTCCAAGCTAGCTTGGCTGACCCCCTTGGGTTGGGTAAGGAGTGGGTATGTGGTGGGTATAAATCTCTATATACAAGAGGCTACGATAGAGACCGAGAGGAGGAATTGGTTTTGGTCTCCCGATGAAATTAAGCTTCCCGTGTTCGCTCCGAACACACAACTTAATTTCATCAATAATAATTCATTTCACTAAAGAATTATTATTGAACTACTGCACCAATCCCAAATTACGTTTTGGGTTCCTTCTTATTATGAGTGTGTTAGTCTCCCTGTGTTTAAGATAATGAATGCCCACTAATTAAATGAGTTATTGATAACTCACTTAATTAATATCTTAGTCCAAGAGTAGTACCACTCAACCTTATCATCATGTTGGACTAAGTCCACCTACAGGGTTTAACATGACAATCCTTATGAGCTTCTCTTGGGGTCATTCTCAACCTAGATTACTAGGACACAGTTTCCTTTTATAATCAACAACACACACTATAAGTAATATCATTTCCCAACTTATCGGGCTTATTGATTTATCGAGCTAAATCTCACCCATTGATAAGTCAAAGAAATAAATACTAAATATATGTGTTTGTTATTATATTAGGATTAAGAGCACACACTTTCATAATAACTAAGGTCTAGTTCTTTTATAAAGTCAGTTCAAAAAGAACTTACCTAAAATGGTCCTACTCAATACACTTGGAGTGTATCAGTGTAATTTATTAGTTAAGATAAACTAATACTTAATTACACTACGACTACTTCAACGGTTTATTCCTTTCCATTTTAGTCGCGAGCAACTGTTTATAATTTATAAAGAATCGACAACATGATCTTCTGTGTGTGACACCACACACCATGCTATCTACTATATAAATTAATTGAACAAATTACATTTAACAAATAAATATAGATATTTGACCATTGTGATTCTTTATTTCTAAATAAATGTTTATACAAAAGCTAGATTTTTAGTATACACTCTAACAATCTCCCACTTATATTAAAAGACTATGCTGCCATAAATGCTACCATACATCTGATTTCCAACCCTTCAACATGCCCATCAAAAGCTCTTGCCTTAAGGACCTTAGTGAAAGGATCTATAGGTCATCACTTGATGCAATCTAGGTGGCAACAACTTCTCCTCGTTTATACGATTTCTCGTATTGGGTGGTACTTGCGCTCTATTGTGGTTACTTGCCTTATGGACTTATGGTTTCTTCGAGTTTGCTACTGCACCACTATTATTACAATAAATTGTAATATTTTTTTTGGGCAAACCAGAAAATATGTCTAAGTCCATCATAAAGTATCTGAGCCATACAACTTCTATGACTACCTCAGAGGCTGCCACTTACTCAGCTTCTATGGTGGAGTCCGAAAAAGCACCTTTGCTTACCACTCTTCCATAGTTATGACTTCACCTCCTATAGTAAACACAAAACCCCGAGGTCGACTTACGATTGTCCCTATCCGATTGGAAGTCAAAATCCGTGCAACCCACATGGACCAAATTATCTGCCTTGTAAGCTAGCATATAATCTCAAGTGCCTCTAAGGTACTTCAATATATGCTTTACCGCAGTCCAATGTCCTTGTCCAGGGTTACTTTGATATCTGCTAACTATGCTCTTGGCAAAACAGATTCCTGATCTCGTGCATAGCATACATTAGCCTTCCGACAACCAAAGCATAAGGAACTGTCTTTATTTCCTCTATCTCCTTTGATATCTTCGGAGACATCTCTTTAGATAAAACTACTCTATGCTGAATAGGTAGGAAACCTTTCTTGGAGTTTTGCATGCTTAAAATGAGCAAGTATTGTTTCGATATATGAAGCTTGGGATAAGTAAAATATATTCTTTTCTTGCGATCCCTTTGATCCCAAGAATATATGCATTCTCCCAAGTCCTTCATATCGAATTGTTTGAACAACCATACCCTTACTTCTGACAACACTTTGATATTGTTTCCAACTACCAAAAATGTTATCTACGTATAGTACAAGAAATACCACCACGTTTCCATCACACTCTTTGTATAGACAAGACTCATTCAGTTATTAAATAAATCCATAGATCTGGCCTACTTTATTAAATCGGATGTTCCAAGACCTTGAAGCTTTACTTTAGTCCATAGACTGATTGAGCTTACACACAAGATGCTCTTTGCTCTTTGTAATGAACCCTTCTGGTTGCTATATATGGATGTTTTCTTCAAGACTGTCTTGACATCCACTTGCTAAATCTCATAGTCCATAGTAAAAGAATTCGGATAGACTTAAGCATGGCTACCGGTAAAAAATTTCCTTTTTCAACAAGTCTTGCTTTGAAAGTTTCTACCTTCCTATCTATCCCTCTTTTCCTATTGTAGACTTATTTTCACCCAATGGCTTTTACACCATTTGGTAATTTTATAAGCTCCCAGACTCTATTAGAATACATATATTCTAATTCTGTATTCTTTGTAAAGATGTTGCATCTTTATCTTGGAGTGCTTCGTCATATGTCCGGGGATCAAGTTCATGTCTACTAGGGATCAAGTCCAAAGACTCTTCCAAAACATGAATCTTTTAGGTTGCCTAACACCCCTCCCACTACGACGAAACACTTTTTGCAATTGTGTATCATTTGTGATACGTGTTGCAGTTTCTTGTGATATTTCATCTTGTACAGTTGGTATTAGGTTAGACGTGTCCGTTAATTTCCTTAAGAACAATTTTTACTCATGGGCTTATAGTTCATAGTATAGTCCTTTTCTAAAATCGGGCATTGGTGCCAACAATAACCTTCCAATTTTAAGGACTATAAACCTCTTTTCATTTTTCTAGGATAACTCACAAACAAGTGAACTCATGTCCAACTTATCAGTGTCTCTCACATGCTAGACCACCCAAATCCGAATATGCTTCAGACTAGGCTTACGCCTATTATGCAATTCTATGGGAGTAGAGAGTTCTGACTTAGAAGGTACTATGTTCACTTCCGTTTCCAGTGTATATCCTTAAAACGAATTTGATAATTTTCTGAATAACTCATCATCGATCTAATTATTCCATAAGAGCCTTATACCTTCTTTCTACTACACCATTCTGTTGGGGTGTACCAAGTGCAGTTAGTTGGGATTGAATCCCGACTTCTGATAAGTGACTCCTAAACTCTCCTAAGAGGTATTTGTTACTACGATTTCACCGTATTGTCTTGATACTTTTACTTTGACATTACTTCACATCAGCCTAGTACTCTCTGAACTAATCAAAGCACTTAGACTTGTGGTGCGCCAAGTAAATGTATCCTTATCTCGAATAGTCGTCTATAAAAGAGACGAAATATTTGAAACAACCTCTTGCCTGGATAGTCAAAGGTCTACACTAATCAGAATGAACCAATTTCATCATATTTTTGGTTCTATACCCCTTAGACTTAAAAGCTTCTTGGTTATTTTTCCTTCCAAGTAAGACTCGCAGGTTGGAAAGATTTCCACTATCAATGAACCCAAGAGTTCATTGGTTATTATCCTTTGAATTCTACTCAAGTTAATATAACCTAGCCTTAGATGCCAAAAATATGATTGGTTCATCTCCGAAGGTTACTTTCTCTTATTTAGAAAATGTGTTATTAATTTCCATTTATTGTATCGTGGGAGTTATTGGATTATAAATTGTCAACCAACATACTAGAATAGATAACTTTCCTATTTTTCTTGATAACAAGTTTGTTATCAAAATAGACAGAATATCTATTCTTTAATAGTTTAGAAACCGTAATCAGGTTCATTCTAAACTTAGTACGTAAAGACAATTTCTGAAAATCCATATTATATTTCTATCAGAGGATAAACATCTCCCACTGCAACAGCTGCTACTTTTGTAGTAGTGCCCATGTAGACGGTGTTTTTCTTTTCATATAGTTGTCGGGTTTCCTGGAACCCTGCAATGAATTACAGACATGATTAATGACATCTGTATCTACACTCCAGGTTCTGGTATATAACACCACTAAATATGTTTCAACTAATAAATTAAATACACCTATATTGTTCTTAGTTCTAAGAAGACAGTCTACCTTAATGTCCAAGTCCTATTTTCAATCATTATAATTGGGACTACTAAGGGGGTGCTTGGTTCGGGTAAGGGAATGGGAAAGGATATGAGAATGATTGTAAATATTATTGAAATGGGAATAATACCCATACCCCTCATATTAGTGGGGAATGGCCCATTCCTCTATTTAGAGGAATGAATCCGTAGGTCCCACCTTCATTTCCCCAAACCAAGCAAAAGTTTAGTTTCATTCCCATTCCAAACCCCCCAAACAAGCAACCCCTAAGTCTTTTCTATAGTAGAACAACTAGGGGATTGACTAATATTTGAAAACCTAAGAATCACAAAAATATTTGGTCAAGACCAACTCCTTAAAAATCCCCGTGAATTTTATATGCCACGATAGTGTGGACGTATACAAAATCAAAGAGGAGATTTTATACATTAATTTTATTATCTCGTCAACCTTACTTTATGACGAATAAAATTAATAGTTGGTCTATCTTTGATCAAATATTTGGTCAAAACTTTGAATTTAAAATAACATTGATTCCTCAAATAATATTATTTAAATTCACCAACACCTCAAACACCGGGAATTATGCATGCCACGTTAATGTGGACGTATACAAATTCAACATTCGTAAGAGGAGGGTCTTACCCATTAATTATCTTGTCAACCTTGAATTTCCTCAAACACCATGAATTTTCTATGCCACGTTAGTGTGGACGTATACAAATTCAATTGTTTGTAAGAGGAGGTATTACCCTTTTTATATTGTCAACCTAACTTTATAACAAATAAAATTTCCTCAAACATCGTGAATTTTGTATGCCACGTTAGTGTGGACGTATACAAATTCAAACATTTGTAAGAGGGGGGTTTTACCTAACTTTATGACAAATTAATAGTTGGTATTACTTTGGTCCCGCAAAATAATAGCAGTGACTCCGTTGGGGAGGATACTATTGAATGCGTCTAAGTGTATACCATTACATGATACTTAGTCCATTAAATAGGATTATGCCCCTTCAGTTGGAGAAGATCACACACTCCTAAATAATTTCCTATAACCATCCATAAAGGAAGTTTGATATAGTGATCCGCAACAAACTCATCCGTTGTGGAGGGAGGCACTCAGAGCCAACACGCAAGCTTGTTGCATCACTTATAAACCAGTAATAGAGACCATGAGATTTATTTTAAAAAATCTCTCTCCCACTTAGTTATTTAAGGTGAGGAATTTTAACCTAAACTAGCATTCATCACATGTATACACACACATCACAGTAAATAAAAACAAACAAATTTAGAAATTAATTTTCCAACTATTATGGCATTTTCCATCACTATTTTCAGTATGCTCCAACCCTAGCTGCTGCCATCTTTAGCCACCACCATCGGGTCGAGACGTCGCATCCATCTTGCTTCTTATTCTGTTGCGCCTCTAGTGCTTCAAAAGTACCACACCTCACAAGCATCCGATCCGCGACAAAAATAGAATTTTACATGTGTCGATCCTATATTCCACGAGGAAATGTACATGAAATCTAGATCAAAAATAAAATTCTAAAATCCTAGGGCTAATACAACTCCTGCTGTATTAGTTACATAAAATCATGCACACACACAATAATGCCATTGGCATGTCCAAGGGTCCAATCACACACAACATCTATAAGCCATAATAGTTGGAGTCTGCAACCAAAAAGTTAGCACATCCTACTATTATCCTGCCTAAATTATGTATGACATGTGCATAACCTATTTGAATTCTAAACACACAGAGGCAAACCCTAGCTCTGATACCAATTGTTGGTTGGTCCTAAGAAGATCGTACCGGTTCCACTGTATAAAAATTTTGTACAAGTGTCGAATCTTTCCTAAACAACCTATTGTGTTCTTTAGAAGTTAAATTAGGGATCGCAGACGGAACTTAACATCGTTGATTCCAAATTTAACTTATCTGTTCTTAATAGTTTAGATTTGGATCTCAAGCGGAACTTAACACTATTGATCCAAATCCACCTATGTTATTAATTCCATTAAATATTAATTTCCAAAATTGGCTTCCAGGACTGCATGACGAGGCACATGACCTTCTTGAATATGGGAGCAACCACCACCGCTTAGACAAAGCCTTTTAAGGAAAGCCAATATTTAATTTCCTTAAATAACTCTAGGTTAACCAAAAAGAACAATCGAATTACAAATTCGAAAAACAAAGAAAACACAAACTCAAAAAATAAATTCGAAAAACTAGATCTAATGCCTCTTGTGTTTGGAATTCATACAAAGAAAAATAACTAGTATGATGCGAAAATTAATTACTAATTATACCTTCCTTTGTATGCAACGACCTCTTGATCTTCTACAGTATTCCTCTTCTTATCCCGGACGTTGTGTGGGCAACAATTTACCGAGATGAGAACCACCAAAACTCTTTCTTCTTCCTTCTAGGTTTCGGCCACCAAGAGCTCCTCCAAAGATGAAGAGGTTCGACCACCACCAATGCTCCAAGAGATGTTAGAAACAAGGCTACCTTTCTCTCCTTCTTCTCCTTGCTTGATCCGGCCACCAAAGCAACTCCACCAATGAAGAGGTTTCGACCACAAGAAGGGGAAGAGAGAAAGAGGAGGGGTCGACCACACCCAAGGAGAAAAAGAGAGGAGAAAATAGAATAGAGTTCGCTTACATGAAGGCACCTCTACCCCATCTTTTATAATTCTTGGCCTTGGCAAATAAGGAAATTTAAATAAAAACTTCCTTAATTCCTTTGCCATGAAAAGGAAAATTTAATTAATTAAAATTAAAAACCTTTTCTTAAATCATATGGTCGGCCACTTAAAATTCTCCATCAAGGAAAGTTTTAATTCACAAGAATTAAAACTTCCTAATTTGTTTCCAGAAATTTATAAAAAATTTCTCCAATAATTTTTCTCTTTATGGTGGGTTGTAAAAGGAAATTTTATAAATTAAAATCTTTATTTTGAACATGTGGATGATTTCCAAAAAGGAAAGTTATCTCTAAAAATTAAAACCTCATTTCAATCTACAAATAAGGAAAGATATCAAATCTTTTCTTAATCTTTTGTAGAAACTTATAAAAGAGAATATTTAATTTTTAAACTCTCTTTTAAATCATGAACATGGTTAAAAAAGGAAAGTTTTCTCAAAATTAAAATCTACCTTTCAATCTACAAATAAGGAAAGATTTCAAATCTTAACTTAATCTTTCGTAGAAAGCTATAAAAGGAAATATTTAAATTTTAAACTCTCTTTTAAAATCATGGAATCCACATAAGAAAAATTTATAAATAAAATCCCTTTTAATGTGATATGGCCGGCCACATCATGCTTGGACTCCAAGCATTGGCCGGCAACCAACTTGGCTCAACCACTTGGTCTTGGCCGGCCCTAGCTTGGGTTCCAAGCTAGCTTGGCCAACCCCCTTGGGTTGAGTAAGGAGTGGGTATATGGTGGGTATAAATCTCTATATACAAGAGGCTATGATAGGGACCGAGAGGAGGAATTGGTTTTGGTCTCCCGATGAAATCAAGCTTCCCGTGTTCGCCCCGAACACACAACTTCATTTCATCAATAATAATTCATTCCACTAAAGAATTATTATTGAACTACCACACCAATCCCAAATTACGTTTTGGGCTCCTTCTTATTATGAGTGTGTTAGTCTCCCTGTGTTTAAGATAATGAATGCCCACTAATTAAATGAGTTACTGACAACTCACTTAATTAATATCTTAGTCCAAGAGTAGTACCACTCAACCTTATCGTCATGTCGGACTAAGTCCACCTACAGGGTTTAACATGACAATCCTTATGAGCTCTTCTTGGGGTCATTCTCAACCTAGATTACTAGGACACAGTTTCCTTCTATAATCAATAACACACACTATAAGTAATATCATTTCCCAACTTATCGGGCTTATTGATTTATCGAGCTAAATATCACTCATTGATAAGTCAAAGAAATAAATACTAAATATATGTGTTTGTTATTATATTAGGATTAAGAGTACACACTTCCATAATAACTAATGTCTAGTTCTTTTATAAAGTCAGTTCAAAAAGAACTTACCTAAAATGGTCCTACTCAATACACTTGGAGTGTATCAGTGTAATTTATTAGTTAAGATAAACTAATACTTAATTACACTACGACTACTTCAACGGTTTGTTCCTTTCCATTTTAGTCGCGAGCAACTGTTTATAATTTATAAAGAACCGACAACATGATCTTCTGTGTGTGACACCATACACCATGTTATCTACTATATAAATTAATTGAATAAATTACATTTAACAAATAAATGTAGATATTTGACCATTATAATTCTTTATTTCTAAATAAATGTTTATACAAAAGTTAGGCTTTTAGTATACACTCTAACATCGCGAGCACAGAAAGCTACCCAATCGATCAGCTAATCGATTGAGCACCTCCAATTGATTGGTCGATCAATTGGCAGTTAGTTTTCTCACGCGATCACGAGAAAGTCTGAATCGATCGGTCGATCAATTCAGGTAGCTTCCAGTGAGCACAGAGGCAATCTGAATCGATCAACTGATCGATTCAATCCTCCCAATCGATTGGTCGATCGATTAGGCCGTGACTGTTGCGTTAGATTAAAGCCGTTAGCGAGCGATCTCTTCGGAAGTTCTTCGCGAGATTCTTCCGATCTTCACATGAGCTTCTCCACAACTCTCCACCAGTTCTTGAAGCTTCTTGGAGCAAACTGTTGTTGCACTTCTAAGGTCAAGAGGCGTTCCACAAGGAGAAGAAGAAGCTAGGGTTTCAGTTTTATGTTGTAAATCTTGTAATATTTTACTTGTACTTGCTTCCCTCTTCTTTCTTCTTGTATTGAGAGTTTGTATAGGGCTTCTCCACCTTCGGTAATTACCGTAAAGGAGTGTTTTCATAGTGGATGAGTGTGTCATGTGTGTATCCTTGGATTAGTCACCTCTTCTTATGGTGGATACCAAGTAAATCCTCGTGTTAGCGTTGGGAGTCTTGTTTTGAGTCTTTCCGCTGCATATCAACAATAACGAAGCAAGCCAACGAAGCGCGACTAGCTATTCACCTCCCTCTAGCTACAAATTGACCCTAACGATCTCTTCCTCCCGATAAGTTATCAAAATTTATTAATTATTATTTAAAAATTGTTGCAAACTAGAAAAAGAAAATAAAGAATTACAGTTAATTCTAGCCAAATCTTGTCTATTAAAAGATTTTGAAAAATTAAAATTAGAAAATGATAAATTGAAAATATAAGTAGAAGACTTAAAAAATCGTGCATGCTTAAATGTTAAAAATCAAAATAATAAGAGCTATAATAATTTGAACTGGTATTTTAAATACCATAAAGGACAAATTAAAAAAATCTCACAAAAATATGTTTCCAAAAGTTTCTTGATTAATCCAGTTGGAAGGAACCTATATTGAGTTCCAAAATCTTGTCTTAATTAAAATTTAATTGGACTTAGGGCTTTTAGAGAGTAGATTAAATGTTTAATTTTTTTAAAAGGCTTTGTCTAGAAAGTGGTTGTTGCTCCAATAACCAAGAAGGCTTAGTGTCTCGCCACAACCTAGAAGGCGATTAATGAAATAAAATGTTTAATTGACTAACTGATTAAACATTTAATTATAATTAAATAATACTTTAAATAGTTACTCAAACATTTTTTGCAATCTTTTTAACTTAGAATTTTTTTTTTGCAAATTTGTTTTTACTTAGAAATTTTTTGCAAAACTTAGCGTTTCTAAAAATATTTACGTTATAATTTTTAAGTGATATCAAAATTATTTTCAAGTTTTTTTAAAGTTTTTTCAAAAACTTGATAAGCTCTTCAAAATTGTTGGAAAATCAGAGTTTTTTTTAAGAACTTTCCTATTTTTTTAAAAGTTACCTTTAGATTTTTTTTTAGTATCCCATTTTTTATATGATCAAAGGGGGAGAAGGGGAAGATTAAGTCTAGGGAGAGGTAGCTTATTTTTTACCTTTTACACTTTATTGCAAAATTTATTTCCTTCACTTTAATGTTGGTTTACCCTAATTTAACCTAGGTTTCTCACATCAAAAAGGAGGAGATTGTTGGTACCCCAAGGTAGTTTTGATGTGGTCAAACATGTTAAGTTAGGTCCTGTTATATTTAACCCCGTGTTTAATTGTGCAGCAACTTAGGAGAATAGGGAGTCTAGCAAAAGACGCAGCTAGAGAGAAGGACGACATGGAAGAGAGCCAATGGGCTTGGAGCATTTGAGGGAAGAGGTGTTGCGGAAGAGTACATCGATGGGCGAGAAGGGAGCGTATAGTGTTTCCAAGGGACGAGAAGCCGAAGCGGAAGATTGCTTGAGGAGCAAAGGACGCAGCTAGCGGGAAGATTGGTACAGGAGAGAGCCGATGAGCTTAGTGTGTCCGAGGGATGAAGAGCTGGGGAAGAGTACGCTGGCGGACAAGAATGAAGCACGAGACGATTTTGAGGGACGAGAAGCCGAAGCGGAAGCTTGCTCGAGAAGGCCGGAAGTTGGATTCGGGTGATCCCTATTCCGAATGGCCGAGATCACCCAAGCAAGAGGAACTGGAGCAGAAGACCTGAATTGAGGTGAGCGAAATCGGAGCGGAAGGCTCGGATTGGAAAAAGTCAACTCGGTTGACTTTCCTGGTCTGGGCGCCCGGAATCCTTTTGGTGCCAGGAACAAAATTTTATTCGGATCGCGTTTGACCATAATCCGTTGCGAAGGGGATAAAATTTTATCCCCCTCCAGGCGCCTGGAACCCTTCCAGGCGCCTGGAACCCTTCCAGGCGCCCTGAGCAGGGCTATATAAGCAGCCCTGCTCCCAAAGCTAAAGAACAACAAAAAATTGTGAAACAACACTTGTACACATCCACTGTTCTATTTTAGCTTTCTATTTCTGCGTTTTCATTACTATAAAGAGGTTTCTCCGCCTGAAGGAGAATTTTAGTGCACTTTAACTTCTTTGGATTAACAACCTCCCTAGTTGTAACCAAATAAATCTGTGAGCCTCGTCTTTTTAGTTTATCTCTTATTTTGTTTATGCAAGTGTTTAGTTTAATTAAGCTATAAGTCCGAGGAAGGTTTGTTTTGCTTGATTTGTATAGGGGCTATTCACCCCCCTTTAGCTGACCACCGAGGGTCCTAACAAGTGGTATTAGAGCGAGGACACCTCAGAAGGACTGACCACCGATTGAAGCAACGAGATGGCTAGAGCTAACATCTACCCACCAACATTCGAGGGGGAGTTCACATTTTGGAAGCGACGAATGGAGGTATTTCTTAAAACATATTTTAATATTGTATTAATAATGAAATATGGTTATGAAGCACCAAAGAACACAAATGGAGAAGAAATTGAAAAACACTTCTGAACCAAAAAGTAGCGCGATGACTTTACGTCAAACGGTAAGGCTGAATATCATCTAATAAGCGTACTACAGATGGAGGATCTCGACAGAATCGGTAACTATCAAAGTGTGAAAGAACTTTGGGAAAATTAAAGTTCTTGAAGCTCTTGTAAAATACCAAAAAAGGGCGAATAGCGATAAGGGAATTTTTCAGAATTTTTAGAAATTTTCTAGGAATTTTTCGGAGCTCGTATGGACGAGTTTACGAGGATAAGATTGGGCCCCGGGAAAGTCTGTTTAGGTTACCCCATTTAAACGAGGAAAAGTTTATTTTTCTTTTCCTTTAGATTTTTCTTTTTTCCTTCTCCCCACACGCCGTTTCCTTCGTTCCCTTCCTCGCTGTGCTGTGTCATTCCCGACGCCGATCCATTGCCCTAACCGCGATCGGCGGTTTCCTTTCTCCCGAGTACAAAACACAAGCCGATTCCTTTTCTTCTCTTCTCTTGCTCTTCATTGCCGAAAACCTTTTCCTCTTCTCTGATCCTTCTTCTCGCTGACTCCTCTTCACTGTGCCCTAAACCTCTCCACGTCGGTCTCCTCGTGCGATCCTCCTTCCTCGCGTCTTCCTCGCCGACCGCAACCCATGCCCTAATCGGCCGAGCCGATTCCCCCTTTTTCCTCTCCTCTGCCAATGCCGACCCCCTACCCTGTGACCTAGCCGCCAGCCACCGAGCGCCCTCCGATTACCGCCACCGTGCCCTATCCATTCCCGACAGCGCTTTGTCCCTCTCTTCCGTCATCGCTGTGAGGCCTGCATCGACCATCACTGGCAATTGCCCTCTTCTATCTTTGATCCACTGCTGCTTATCATCGGAGGTGCTGCCACCGGCTGTTGTGGGAGAGCGCCATCACACCTCTTCAGTCGATCTAGTAATTGATGGTGTCAAAGTCGCCGATATCCTGTGCACTGTTGCCCTCTCCATTTCCCAATCACAGCCTCCAACCATGAGGTAGACGCCATCTCCTCTACTCTTCTTTCGATCTGGACGCTCGACGCCGAGAGTCGCTGCCTGGGCAGTGCACATCTGCAGGAGAGAAGTCTGGCGTAAGGTTGTTGGATTGAGCTTGATTAGATTACAAGGTTAATTGATAGATTGCTAAGTTCAGGCATCTACTCATGTTGGACAGCGATATTGCACTAGTTCGGTCACCATTATGGCAGTGAACGCGCTCCGACACTGATCAAGCAGGTAATCTTCTAGAAATTAATGAGTTGTTGGAGGTCAATTCATTGTTTTATCATACTGCTGCAAATTGAATCAAAAGATAGTTAGGATTGGTCCGAATGGTGGAACGATCAGAGTTAATGGAGCTAACTATAATTGATCGATATTTAGTTTGGGATTTGATTTAGCTAATAAATTTATGTAGTTAGCTAAATCTATATATCATGTGTTGCAGGACTTTGTTTGGAGACATACGTCTGGATATGAGATTTATTGCGATACAGACTACGTATAAAGGTGGGTACCTTGACTTATCTTTGATAATGTCATGTTGATATGTTTAGTAGGTTATAACCCTTAGTAATGATTATGTTCATCTTTGCTTCGGTTGGTCACTACCTGATACCTGCTACATACTTATTTTGTTTACTTATTATGCACTTCATGTTAGTACCTACCTGATTATACATGCTTATAGGGGTAGTTGCACAACCATGTGTTTATTATGTTCAGGATCTAGGTTTTTATACCTTATCTGATCTGTGTACCTTTGATTTGGTTCATTGTTCTATGGTACACATTATATATATATATATGGATATTGCTATACTGTTCAGGATTCTGTCATGCTTAGTGTCATGCATCATTCGCATGATTGCATGTTACGCGATAGTCTGCTCCATTATTGTTGAGCACATCGTCAGTTTCATCTCTGTCGGTGCTCCGCTGGACGCTCATGGGTAGCATGACACAGCGTGGTAGCACGTCAGATTTGCTAGGTGGTGCTCCGCTGGGACGCTCATGGGTAGTGTGACTGGAGTGTGGTAGCACGCCGGGATCCCTCCCCGTCATTGTGCACCAGAAGATGAGAGCATTGCGCTCCCCCACTTATGATTTGGGGTAGGACGATAGGTGTACTCCGACAGCATCCCGTCCACTCGATCACTCATCAGGAGTAGTGATGGTAGAGTGCACGGTTGTCACAACCCTACCCACTCGGTCTCACCATCGTGTGTGAGATGGCTGACTGGAGTCAGGGGTGACCAGGACCCATCATTGACATCATATGCATTTATGCATTTACTGATTGTGTTTGTTGCACTTATATACTGCATTTGGATGGATGCATATGTTTGACATGCATACAGGATTTATGATACTCTCAGTCTAACGACCTGATTATTCTGATAGGAGGCCCTGGTGAGTACAGTTCTCTTCAGCCCCTTTCTATTATGCATTTCCAGCTTTTGTCTAGGAGACTGTACTCCATAGTTATTACTATTTGTTATAGTTTACTATACATGTGAACTAAGTATCTGCTGAGTTGTTGAACTCACCCCCGTGGACACTATCTTTTTCAGGTACCAGGTTGTTTACGGAGTCGCTTAGAGTATCCTGTCTGCCGGTTTCCCACGTCACATCAGAAGACTTACTGGTTTCATTTATGCTTTATTTGTTTTATGTATTAAGAGCACTTAGCATTGTATATTCTGGTTTTGGCGCTGGAGTGTTGTTATGTGGTATTTTGTGTTGTTTGATGGTTGTGTAAGCCTAGCCAGCTAGCAGTCTTATATTTTGGTTTGTATTTGGTTTTCTATCATTTTCTGTTGTGTTTTGGTTTTAGTACAGCCGAGTGGGCTGCTACATATATAATTGCGTGGTTGTTTAGTTATTTTATTGTTATTATTCCGGCCGTGTTGGCCGAGGTATATGTGGCCCTGAGGGCATTGTAGATATGTCTCAGATTGTCACCCGTACAGGGGAGATGCTGCCGAAATTTCTTCTAGCAGAGACTCTTCTGGGGCGTGACAATTTATTTGGTATCAGAGCACGGTTTACGAGTTTTATTTCCTGTGTTTCGGATTTCATATTTTAGTTTTCTCGATGTGACTTTTTTGAGTTTTGAGAACAGGCAGCAGCAGGACATCTCCAAGCTATAGGAGGTATGTTGATATATTGTTATCATATACTTCTGTTAGTGTAGGAATTGTTGACTATGATAGTTATGACATGTATTAGCACTTTTTATTTTGTACCTGTCTGGTTGTTGTAGTGCATATTACATGTGATGGGTTAGCCACTGATCTTGGTCGACCTTAATAGAGATTAAGGGCTATAGTCTCTGGTGATTTTTCATATCATACCACCAGTAGTTTTAAATTCTGTTACTATTAGTTGGTTAGGAGATGGAGGTACATATCAACCTCTGCTATTATTAGCTGGATAGTGGATAGGATCTACATATTCATGTTGACTTAGCCAGTAGTATACCATTTTACCTTAGTTAATTTCATCAGTAGATAATTGATTTACTCTTGTTAGATCGGTCAGTTGAAGTCTGATTTACACTTGTTGATTTGGGTAGTCGTGTATCGATATACCTTAGTTGCTTATGGAGGATTAATGTATTCTTGATTAGTTAGTAGATGACAAATTTAGTTTTGTTGGTCTAATCAGTAGGGGATTGTCATCCTCTATTTTTAGAGGTACGAATCTTTGGATTATTTGTGTTTAGTTAGGTATCTAGAGCACATTTGAGTACATATTTTGTACTGACGTGGAAAAGACTGAATTAACTGTATACCATTGATGATTTGGGGCAGTCTATAGAGGATCGATGTATCCTATTCCATGTGGACTTTAATTTTTGACTGTATGTACCTAGTTGGATAACTTATAAGGTAGCATAGGGAATGTCAGGTTGATTGAGTTAAATATGCTGATTATTCATATCTATGTTGTGTGTACATATGATTGTATATGTGGTAGGAGTCCTGTGGTAGACTGTCCATTGCAGGTAGTATTTGTATACATGTTCCGATATGGTTATTGTAGGTTCCTTGTGAATTATAGCTATGTAGTTAGGTGTACGTGTCTGATCGAATTATTGAAGGTATCATATCGATTAAATCTGTGTTATGGTATGTGTACATGTGTTTGGTGTTTTATGGAGGTATCTTGTTGGTTATGATTGATCTGAGTGTACACTCGTGTCTATTATGATTTGTTGGAAGTATTACGTTGATTATACTCTTGACATATGTGTATATATATGTTAGGTGAATGTTGTTTGAGATGTATTGTCGATTATACCTACGTTGATTTATGCACACGGGTTCGGTATGTATTGTTGGAGGTATCACACTGATTTATACCTGTGTTATGAGTGTGTTGGGTGTGTACTGATTGGAGGATTATGTCGATCATACCTATGTTGTGGGTACACGTGTACCAGGTGTATTGTTGGTGGCATCATGATGATTCTACCTATGTTGAAGGTAGGATGTTGAGTGTCTACAATATGTCATTTGTTGTATTACCTGTCAACTATTCTCCTATTGGTGGGTGACCCACTAGGATGTTGATAGAATTGGAGATGGATTTGATTTGATTACTAGGTTATTATACCCCTGGCTGCCACAGTGATATATAGTTGAGTGATCTCGTGTAGTCTTTAGTTGGATAGTTTGAGGTCTTGTTCACTTATGGAATGTTTTGGTGGAGCGTTGCTCCTATATATTATGAATTGCTTGTGGTGGAGCATTGTTCCTACATATTTTGGATTGTTTGTGGTGGAGCGTTGCTCCCACATATTTTGGGTTGTTTATGGTGGAGCGTTGCTCCCATATATTATGGACTGCTTGTGGTGGAGCGTTGCTCCCATATATTTTGGATTGTTGTGGTGGAGCGTTGCTCCCACATGTTATGGATTATCTGTGGTGGAGCGTTGCTCCTACATATTTTGGATTGTGGTGGTGGAGCGCTGCTTCCATATAGGTTGTCTTGTTGGTGGTAGAGCGTTGCTCCCACATATGTAGTATTTCTTGTGATGGAGCGTTGCTCTCACATTAGATGATCTATTCTTTGGTGATTTATAGTTAGTGATCATATTCTGGACTTGTTATCGAAGATCTCTGGTTGAGAATGTTGTTGTACAAACATTATGAGTTTTTATGGTAAGGCCATTTGGGCTTACCGATGTTCTAGCGGTATTTATGGATTCGATGAACCGCATCTTTATGGAGTATCTAGACTAGTTCGTTGTCGATTTCATCGACAATATATTGATCTACTCATGTTCCGAGGAGGAACATGCACAGCATCTTCGCATAGCCTTGGAGACTCTTCGACGACATCAGCTATATGCGAAGTTCAGCAAGTGTGCCTTTTGGCTATCTTCAGTCGGTTTTCTGGGACACGTGGTCTCTAGTAGAGGTATTTCAGTAGGCCCTTAGAGGATCGAGGCTGTCACCAGTTGGGAGCAGCTGAAGTCAGTGCAGGAGATCCGTAGTTTTCTGGGACTGGCCGGATATTATCGACGTTTTGTCGAGGGTTTCTCCCACATTGCTATGCCACTGACACGCCTGACCAGGAAAGACGTGAAGTTCACATGGTCCGAGGACTATAAGACCAGCTTCCAGGAGCTGAAGCGGAGATTAGTGTCGGCTCCAGTTTTGGGTTTTACCTTCTGGAGAGGACGGATTCGTACACTACACCGACGCTTCTCTACAAGGTTTGGGCGCTGTTTTGATGTAGCACGGCAGGGTAGTCTCCTATGCTTCTCGGCAGTTGAAGGAGCATGAGAAGAACTACCCAGTACATGATTTGGAGCTGGCCGCCATTATTTTCGCCTTGAAGATTTGGCGGCATCATCTTTATGGTATTACATTTGAGATTCTTACTGATCATAAGAGTCTCAAATACCTTTTTACTCAGAAGGAACTTAATCTCCGATAGAGAAGATGGATAGAGTTCCTGAAGGATTATGATTGTACCATTAGCTACCACCCGGGGAAAGCTAATGTGGTTGCCGATGCACTCAGCAGGAAGTCTAGAGCGACTTTGGCTTGCCATCGGACTTCAGTCACATACTTGGTTCAGGGTTTCTCTGAGTTAGGCCTTGAGGAGCAGGGACAGACAGAGCAGGGTATTCTAGTTACCATAGTTGCTCAGTCATCAATCAGAACGAGGATTCGAGAGGCTCAGGCTGGTGATCAGTATTTGCAGTTTATTGGCAGCCAGATAGATTCCAGGCAGCACACCGAGTTCACACGAGACGAGGAGGGTATTATATACTTCTGAGGCAGATTATGCGTACCTCAATCTCACCATGTCTTACAGGAGCTACTTCAGGAGGCTCATCACGGGACTCGCATGTATCGAGATTTGAGGCGTTCCTACTGGTGGAATGGTATGAAGAAAGACATCACGGAATCTGTAGCTAGATGTCTTGTCTGTCAATAGGTGAAGGCTGAGCACCAGAGACCTGCCGGCTTACTTCAGTGGATTCCTATTCCTGAGTGGAAATGAGAACACATTACCATGGACTTTGTGGTGGGTTTGCCTAGGACACGATGAAGCCATGACGCGATTTGGGTTAATCGTTGATCGATTAACCAAATCCGTGCACTTCTTAGAGATCCGGAAGACTGATTCCCTGGATCGATTGGCAGATCTGTATTGCCGGGAGATCATCAGATTACATGGTGTCCCTTTGACTATATTTTCGGATAGAGACCCCCGGTTCACGTCTCGATTCTGGTAGAGTCTACAGCATGCCTTGGGTACTCAGCTCCGTTTCAGTACAGCTTTCCATCCGCAGACAGATGGACAGTCAGAGCGGATCATTCAGACTCTAGAGGACTTGCTGAGGTCTTGTGTATTGGATTTTGGAGGCAGCTAGGAGAACCATTTGCCATTGGTAGAGTTTGCCTACAACAATAGCTTTCATTCGGCTATCCAGATGCCACCGTTTGAAGCGTGTATGGTAGGCCTTGTCGGACACCCACCCTCTGAGATGAGGTTGGGGAGGCCCAGCTGTTGGGACCTCATAAAACTCAGCATGAGGCAGAGTTGGTCTGTGCTATCAGACGGAGGATGTCAGAGGCGCAAGACCGCTAAAAGAGTTATACAGATCAGCAGACCCCTGAAGATCTCTACAGGCGACCATGTATTTCTGTGAGTTTTACCCACGAAAGGGGTGAAGAGATTTAGCCTCAGAGATAAGTTAGCTCCGCGATACATTGGACCTTTCCAGATCTTGGAGAGGATTGGAGCGATAGCATACCGGCTGGCACTACCACCGTCCTTGACCGGCGTTCACGACGTATTCCATGTGTCTATGCTGAGGAGATATGTAGACGACCCAACATATGTGCTGACAGATATCTCAGATCCCATTCAGTCTGACGTCACTTATGAGGAGGTTCCGGTACGGATTCTGAACCGGAAAGAGCGTCAATTGTGGAACAAGATTATCCGACTGGTTAAAGTCGGATGGCAATATCATACGGGCGAGGAGGCTACTTGGGAGCTCGAGGATACTATCCGAGCTCGATACCCCCATCTTTTCACTTGAGGTATGTGATTTAATTTACCGTTCAGCATATATACTCTTTACCTGTTGTTAGTATTTGCTGATGGTAAATAATGAAATTTGGGGGACCAAATTTTTATTAGTAGGGGAGAATGTAAAATACTAAAAAAGGGAGAATAGCGATAAGGGAATTTTCTGGAATTTTTAGAAATTTTCTGGGAATTTTTTGGAGCTCGTATGGACGAGTTTACGGGGATAAGATTGGGCCCCGAGAAAGTCTGTTTAGGTTACCCCATTTAAACGAGGAAAAGTTTATTTTTCTTTTCCTTTATATTTTTCTTTTTCCTTCTCCCCATACGTTGTTTCCATCGTTCCCTTCCTCGCTGTGTTTGTGACGACCCGCCTCCTACTGACTAGGCTGCGAGGCCGATCGTTACATAATGCTGTGCTAAATTACTATTGCGGAAAATATGGATTGATTAAAATTTTTACTAAACTAATTACTGTAAACTGAACTTAATATTCTAGGTGTACCTAGGAGTCGTACACATGCTAGGGAAGATATTCTATGCCTTTCGGATGTCCTGCTAGCTGTAATCAGGCATTTCAATCGATCCATGGATCGATTGGGCTGTCGGATCGATCCCGTGATCGATCCAGCTTGATACTGGCACGGAAGGAGGCTCTGGATCGGTCGGCTGACCGATCCGTAGGCTCATCGCTTCTGTATGCGGCTGGATCGGTCTACCGACCGATCCAGGAATACACTGATCGGTCGGTAGACCGATCCAGTAGCTTACTGATCGGTCGGCTGACCGATCAGTGAACCTCTGTACTCACTGTTAGCCTCTGGATCGATCGGCTGACCGATCCATAAACTCTCTGTTCGCGCTTGGATCGGTCAGCTGACCGATCCAGCGGCACAACCCGTCTCTGATCGGTCTGCAGACCGATCTGGGTTCTGATCTCACCCTGAAACTATGATTTCAGCACTCTGGCGTGCCAAAACCTCACACAACAATTCTAAAATCAATTGGAATATATTCTAGCAACTATTAACCAGCATTCTAACATAATTACTAACAAACTAAATAAATCTCCCATGGTTTAAACATTCTAAGGTCTAAAAATGCATGAAAGAAGAAATACTAAGAATTCAACTATTTAAGCTTGCTAAAACCCCTGAGGATCTTTTATTCCAGTTCCTGCCACACACACCATCTTTGCATTGAACTCCAGCTTCCTCTGCTAGTCCATTTTTCCTTTACCTTTATCTGCAGTATAAGGAAAGTAGAATCTGTAAGCTTAAAGCTTAGTAAGAAACCAACTACCTCACTAAAACATGCAACGATGCAAACATGCTTTTAAAGAATGCTATTTGAAAACATGTACTGGCATGACATACTATGGTTGCAAGCATAAACTGAAATAACTGAACATGTAAGCTGAAGCATGGCATAGCAGGCTAATCACATAGAACAATAATAGAGAACTAAGCTAACTGAAGCTAACCTGAAGCTGGAATCAAACTCAACTAACATAACTGATTTTATGAGTTTTGAAAACTAATAGCATAGTAGATCAAAATAATAATCATGTGCTGTTGGGCCCGGCAACTGTACTTACTGTGCGCGCATCCCTAACTAAACCCGGGTTTGTAAGTCCCGAATTTAGTAGGGTTTACTAGGTTATCTGAACCTAGGGACGACTGTGGGAGTCCAACCCAATGGATATCTAATCCGGTACAGTGCCAACTGAAAAGTAAAATACTGAATATAGCTAAACTGTTCTAATTTGCTGTTTCTAGGTTATCTGAACCTAGAGTTAGGTTGTCTGAACCCAGAGGCGACTGTGGGAGCCCACCCATTGGACCGTAGTCCCATATAAGATAGAATAAACTGATTTACTGATTTAGATGCTTCTAATGCATTCAACTGAGCTGTTAAAATGCCTAGTTTGCATTTTTACTTAACTAGCTATTTTATCGAACACTTAGTGTGCCCCAACTCTCCTCTCTATTAGGGAGACCACTTCTAGGCACTCGACAACGTCTAGAAACCCCCACTGAAGAGGGATTACGTGTCCGGCCCATCTAGAAGTGCTCACTAAATCCCTAAACCTGCGAGGAGGGTCAATTTCACGCTATGCGTTGATAAAAATCTGCATATAGCTAAACTAATGCGTAAAAAAACCCAAACGGAGCTACTTATACTGCAGGTGAGGGGTTTCTTACCTCGTACGCTAATTTCCTTACAATTCTATTCGCTAGAATTCCGGTGGAGACGACCCCTTCGACAATCTTCTCGCGTCTATGCGTTCCTCTCGCGAAGAAGAGCGTCCTCGTGCCAGAGTTGTCGCCGGAAGATGACCTTGGGGCCCTAGGGAGGGAACCCTAGGGTTGGCGCCGAGAGGAAGAAGGAGGAGAGGGAGTCGGCGTGGCTAGGGTGAGGGTTTGAGGAGGAAAGGTCACGATCAAAAAAAAAATAATCTCCTCACTTAATAATATTCCTATTTATATTTAGGAATTAGTTCGCCCAACTTCAATATAAATTTAATTGCCTCCCTTTCCTTTCAGCACGGCCCTGCTGGGTTCAACTGGTTACTAACATTATCCGTAAACCATAGGTCTCGGGTTCAATTCCCGCTTAGGCCGTTTTCGTTTTCTATTTGTTTTTGCTACTTCCGCTACTCTAAAAATTCTATAAAAATATCCTAAAATTCCAAAAAAATCATAGAATATTTATAAAATAGTTTTGAGAATTTTTGGGCGTTACAATCCCCCATACCTTATAAAAAGTTCGTCCTCGAACTTAGAATAATTCTGGGTACTTCTGTCTCATGCTGGCTTCTGTCTCCCAAGTTGCCTCTTCTGCTGTGTGACTGTGCCAAATAACTTTGACTAATGGTACTTTCTTGTTCCGCAATTTCTTAACTGCTCGGTCTATTATCTGAATAAGCCGACTATCATAGCTGAGGTCTTCGCGGATCTGTACCGACTGGGGCTCAATCACCTGGGTGGCATATGGGATATGCTTCTTCAGCATAAAGACATGAAATACATTGTGGACAGCTGACATTTCCTGGGGTAGCTCTAGCTCATATGCTACCTTGCCCACTCTTCTGCTGATAAGGTATGGTCCCATATATCTGGGACTTAGCTTGCCCTTTTTCCCAAACCGCATTACTCCCTTCATGGGAGCTACTCTGAGGAACACTTTGAAGGTCTGCGCCGAATATCAGCATAGCTTTTCTGGCGGCTCTGAGCTGTCTCTATCCTCTGGCGGATCTGCTGTATAGCTGCTGTGGTATCTGCCACTAGATCTGTCTGAAGTTCTAGTTCTTTCTGTTCACCACTCTCATACCAGCAGATTGGAGATCTACACCTCCGCCCGTAGAGAGCCTCGTAAGGTGCCATACCGATAGTGGCCTGATAGCTGTTGTTGTATGCAAACTCTGCTAAGCTCAGATATTTGCACCAACTTCCCTTGAAGTCTAGGGCACATGCTCGGAGCATATCTTCGAGTACCTGATTTACTCGCTCCGTCTGACCATCTGTCTGAGGATGGAAAGCTGTGCTAAATTTTAACTTTGTGCCCAAAGCTGTTTGTACACACTCCCAGAAGTGTGATGTGAACCTACTGTCTCTGTCTGAAATAATGGTTCATGGGACTCCATGCAGCCTGACGATCTCCTTGAGATACAACTGAGCTAACTGCTCCATGGAATAGGATATTCTGATAGCTAGGAAGTGGGTTGATTTAGTCAACCTGTCGACTATTACCCAGATGGTGTCGAAATCATTCGTGGTTCTGGGTAGTCCCACTATGAAATCCATAGAAATGTCTTCCCACTTCCATTCTGGAATCTGAATGGGCTGCAAAACTCCTCCTGGTCTCTGATGTTCTGCCTTAACCCTCTGACAGGTTAGGCAGGTGCTGACATATCGAGCGATGTCCCTCTTCATCCCAGTCCACCAAAATCGTTTCTTCAAATCTTGGTACATTTTGGTGGAACCAGGATGCATCGTGATCCGACGGTAAGAATGGGGGGCCCACCTTCTGAAGGGTCCCAACCTAAGGACAGATGGAGGGCTGGCCAAGCGGGTAATGGTCCGAGCGGAGCTAGAGATAACCCATCCATGGGCTTGGGTTTCCGACGCCAAGGCAGGAAGATCGAAGGGCCGAGCGGAAGTCCGCTCGGCTGGGACCGAAGGGCCGATCGGGTGGTCCGTTCGGCCAGGATAGGGGCGAGGGTACAAAGGTGGCCGAGCGGCCTATGCGCTCGGCTCAGGTTATGGGATATCAGCAGAAGCATGTCTGATGATTAGGCCGTACACAATATCACACGATGGAGGATCTTGCCGTCACATCATGGGAAGGTTGATACAGTAGCAGTATGGCCTCATGGACGTCTTCCTGACAGATCCATATCTGGGCATGGCCCTTCTGACAGACCCATACCTGGGCATGGTCAAAGGCAGGTGGTTGCTTTGACTGGCGCGCCCAGGCTTCTTCGAGAGGTCTATATAAGGCCTCCATTTCTTCATCGGAGGTATGAATAAAAGAAAAAAGTCTTCATCTTGAGGCCACCTATTCTTGATTCCTCGCCTAACTTGAGCGTCGGAGGGCCGTCGCCGGGACACCCCTCCCGGCTCGGTTTTGCTGCAGGTTCGCCGGAGCGCTCGAGGATTCAGCAGGGAGCGCCACGTGCCCAGTGTCCGTTGACTCCTGGTTCGGACAGCATCAAATTGGCGCCGTCTGTGGGAACGCTCCTGCATCCGACTGGAAACAATGGACGAAGCTGGACGACAACACACGGTGGCGCTTTTGACGGAAGAACTCGAAGCTCTGGTCGAGATAAGGGCCGCCAAACTTGTGGAACAAAAACAGAAAGCAGCAGCCGAGCGGCCTGAGCAACAAGCAACATCTGCGTCAGGTGGCCGAGCGGAAGCACCTCCAGCCACCGTCGCATTCCATCGAGCCTTGTTTCGCACCCCTGAAGCCGTACCAGCTCGAAGAGATAGGGGATCTTCTTCAGACGAGATGCCAAGGCGGGATGACAGAAAAGGGAAAGCTCCCCGGGCGGACTCATCTCCCGAGCGGATCAATCGCCAATTCTCGGAGGCTATTCTACGAGACCCTCTACCCAAGCACTACGTGCCTCCGACGATCGGCGAGTACAACGGAACAACGGACCCGGATGATCATCTGGGTAAGTTTGATAACACAGCTACACTCCATCAATATACAGATGGAGTAAAGTGCCGCGTCTTCCTTACAACTCTCTCGGGATCGGCTCAACGGTGGTTTCGGAGGCTGCCGGACGGATCCATCACTAGCTTCAAGGACTTCCGAACGGCCTTCCTCCACCACTTCGCTAGCAGTCGGCGTTATCAGAAGACAAGTGTCAGCTTGTTTGCCATCAAGCAAGAGTCGAGAGAATCGCTTCGAGCTTACATCCAGCGATTCAACCAAGTGGCGATGGATATCCCAACGGCCACATCAGAGATGATAATGAATGCCTTCACGCAGGGCCTTGTGGATGGGGACTTCTTCCGGTCGCTCATCCGAAAGCCGCCCCGAGATTATGATCATATGCTACATCGGGCCAACGAATACATAAACGTGGAAGAAGCGCAAGCCGCCCGGAAAAAGGAAACTCCTACCGAGCGGGCACCTATTCATGCCGGAAGCGACCTGCCAGCCCACCTAGAGGGAGCCGAAGCAATCCGATTCCCCACGCCCGGTCGCACGTACAAGAAGTGGCTGCCGGCCCAAGCCAAAGAAGAGGTGGATCCCTATGTTCGCTCCTTCCACCGGACGGATCGCACAACACGAGGGATTGTCAAGTCTTCCTTCGTGGCCAATCCGTTCGGAAAGCCGAGACGGTCTCCCCATCGACATGAGGCAAAGGACCCATGAAGCCGACCGGACCCGCAAAAGGTGACATCAGTGACGCCCGTCGGCCCGATCTCGAGCAGGAGAATCGCCGAGGCGTCGAGAGCGGTCCGTCCGCGGAAGAGGAAAATAGAAGAAATACTTCCCGAGGCGAGATCAACGTTATTGCTGGTGGGCCGACCGGAGGAGACTCCAACCGAGCCAAAAAGGCGGGCGTCCGGCAGTCGGCTGTAGCCAAGAGCGGGCAAGTGGACCGGAAATCACTTTCGGGCCCGGAGACTTAGAAGGAGTTGAAGTGCCCCACGACGACGCTCTGCTCATTAAAGCGGTAATAGCAAATTACACTATTCACCGCATATTTGTTGACACAGGGAGCTCGGTCAACATCATATTCAAGAAGGCATTCGATCAGCTGCAAATTGATCGAGCCGAGCTGCTGCCCATGACGACCCCGCTCTACGGGTTTACTGGCAACGAAGTTCAGCCGGTCGGACAAATTCGGCTGGCTACCTCACTGGGAGAAGAGCCGCTCAGGAGGACCAGGACAATAAACTTCGTGGTGGTCGACTCTCCTTCGTCCTACAACGTCATTTTGGGACGACCGGCGCTTAGCGAATTCCGAGCAGTCGTCTCAACCTTCCACCAGAAGATGAAGTTCCCCGTCGAAGACAAAGTGGGAGAAGTACGGGGAGATCAATTAGCAGCTCGGCGATGCTATATCGAGATGGTCCGAGCAGAATCTAACTCTGCTCGGAAGGCACCTCGAATCGAGGTAAATGCCATCACCGAGAAACCTCCTGCTTTAATTTATGATGAAAAGGAGGAGGTTCAGATCCACCCGACCCGATCGGAGGCCACGACTTTTATCGCCTCTGATCTGGAGGAGGAGCAGGAGGAACCGATCCAATGCCTCCAACGAAATCATGATGTCTTCGTGCGTCGACACATGAGTTGCCGAATTTCGTCGAGCCCGGCGCAGATGAATTGCATGTCCGGGGACCGACCCGATGAAGCGAGAGGAAAAGGGATTTCGGCGAACGCCATCATCCGGCGGAAGTAGAAAAACTTCGAGGCCGGCCACATCTGCCAAGTGCGCCGTGGTGGCTAACGTAGTATTAGTCTCAAGCCGGGCGGCAAGGGTCTGCATCGACTTTCGGGACTTAAACAAAGCATGCCCCAAGGACTTCTATCCTCTGCCCCGGATAGATCAGCTGGTGGACTATTAATTTGCATGCTTGACGCCTATCAAGGATATCATCAAGTGCCGCTCGCCCGGGAAGATCAAGAAAAAGTAAGCTTCGTAACGGCCGACGACACATATTGCTATAATGTGATGCCGTTCGGATTGAAGAATGCCGGGGCCACCTATCAACGCTTGATGAACAAGGTGTTCAAGGAGCAGATCGGGCGTAATCTGGAAGTCTATGTGGACGACATTCTTATCAAATCCGTCCGAGCGACCGATCTTGTCAAGGATATGGAAGAAACCTTCCGAACGCTGCGCAAATATGGAGTCAAGCTAAATCCCCAGAAGTGCCTGTTCGGAGCAAAAGGAGGGCGTTTCTTGGGGTACATAGTGACCGAGCGGGGAATCGAAGCAAATCCCAAAGTGAAAGCTCTGCAGGACATGCCGCCCCCAAGAAATACAAGAGAAGTGCAGAGGTTGACCGGTCGGATAACTGCTTTGTCCAGATTCATCTCCAAAACCGCCGACCGGAGCCTTCCATTCTTCAAGATCCTGCGCAAGGCTACTAAGTTCCAGTGGGATGAAGAATGTGACCAAGCGTTCGAAGAATTGAAGACATATCTTAATTCTCTGCCAGTGTTAGCCAAGCCGATCGGGGGTGAGTCACTTTATATTTATTTGTCATCTGAGCATGCTGTAGGCTCAGCACTTGTGAGGGCAAGCGGTGAAGAGCAGCCGGTGTATTTTCTAAGCCACATTTTAAAAGATGCTGAATCTCGTTACACCGGGCTCGAGAAGTTGGCCTTTGCTTTGGTTCTAGCCGCTCGGCGCCTTCGACCGTATTTCTTGGCGCACACCATCATTGTCCGGACAAACAGTCCACTCGGAAGAGTACTGTTGAATCCAGAAGCGTCCGGACGGCTCATCAAGTGGACGACAGAATTAAGTGAATTTGACATCCAATATCAACCCCGCTCGGCGATCAAAGCGCAATCCTTGGCTGATTTTGTGACTGAAGTGCAAAGGCCAGAGCCGGAAGCAATGTGGAGAATATATGTAGATGGGTCCTCCACTCGGCTCGGAAGTGGGATTGGAATAGTGCTGCTCTCACCTCAAGAGGAGAAGATGCACTTATCCGTCCAACTGGATTACAAAGCAACCAACAACGAAGCAGAGTATGAGGCCCTCATAGCCGGATTGCAGGCAGCCCGGCATGTGGGTGCCGGTCGGGTGACTCTCTATTCGGATTCGCAGTTGGCCGCTCAACAACTTTCTGGCACCTTTGAAATTAACAGTGTTCGGCTTAAACTCTACGTTGAGGCCTTTGAAAAACTCAAAGCCACTTTCCGAGAGGTTCTTATACAGAAGATCCCCCGAACGGAGAACCAGGCAGCAGACGAGTTAGCCAAACTCGCGAGTTCAATAACACCAGTTGCCATTCAGCAACCAATTGAAAAAGTACTGCTGGTGGCGCATGTTGATCGGATGCAAGGCCTCACGTTTCCAAGCGATTGGAGGACACCTATTATAGAATTTATCCGTTCGGGCACCACACCCTCCGATGAATATGCAGCCCGGCTCCTTAGAAGAAGAGCGGTTTACACTCATCGGAGATCAGCTTCTAAGAAAGCTTTCTGCGCTGTTCTGAAATGTGTAGCTCGGAGGACTCGACACATCCTCCGGAAGTACATCAAGGATCATGCGGGGTCATCCGGCGGGCGCTCATTGGCAAGAAGATCATCTTGGCGGATACTGGCCAACTTTACGAGCAGATGCCGGACGATCTCACCCTTTCATGCCAGTATCACAACTTCTCCCACCGACCGGTGAAGAAATGAAGGCGTCATGCCCTTCGACCAATGGGGAATGGATATTGTCGGTCCATTTCCGATGGCGGCCGGGCAGAGGAAATTTTTACTAGTGGCGGTAGACTACTTCTCCAAGTGGGTGGAGGCCGAGCCGCTAGCAAAGATCACTGAACAAATGGTTAAAAAATTCATCTGGCAACACATCATTTGTCGGTTCGGCATCCCTCGCCGACTAGTGTCCAACAACGGGCGGCAGTTCACAGGGAAGATGTTAGAGGATTGGTGCAAGAGCTACGGCATTGAGCAACATTTTACATCCGTGGCCTATCCTCAGAGCAACGGTCAAGCTGAAGTGGCCAACCGGGAAATTCTCCGTATTCTGCGCGCTCGGCTCGATCATTTGGGAGGAAGTTGGCCGGACGAAGTGCCGAGCGTCTTGTGGGCCATCCGAACGACGTCAAAAGAAGGGACAGGAGTCACACCGTTCCATTTGGTATATGGCGGTGAGGCCGTCATTCCGGTCGAAGTCGGCGTTGAGTCAGCCCGGATCCAGAGCTACGATGATGACAACGCCGAAAGGAGAAACATGGAGCTGGATTTGGTAGAAGAGGAGAGGGCAAAGGCATCCGTTCGGCTGATGGCGTACCGTCAACGAATGAAGCAAAACTATAACTGGCGCGTCATTCCCCGATCATTCCAGGTCGGCGACCTTGTCTGGAAGAAAGTCAAGCCGGTCGGTGACGTCGGCAAGCTTGAAGCTCCGTGGGCAGGTCCCTTCAAAATCATCGAGAAGCTCCGCTCGGGTGCGTATTATTTGGAAGATGAGGAAGGTCGCCAGCTAGATAGGCCGTGGAGCGCGAACCACCTCCAGCCTTACCGGGCAGGGTGAAAGGTGTGCCTATGTAAATCATCTTGTGTACTTTTTTCGACTGAATACTTAAAATGCAGAAACGAAAAATCAAAAGAACAAATAAGGCACCGCCAACAAAATAACGAAGGCCCCGAGCCGCTCGGCCGGAGGTAAATGGGTCAAGCCAAGCGCTCGAAAATTGAAGGCCCCGTACCATTCGGACGGAGGTATATTATCCTAGCCAAAATGCTCGACGAAGCAGACCCCGAGTCGTTCGGCCAGGAGTACGTTCTCCCAGCTAGGGAGCAAAAAGATGAAAACACATGGAGCATTCTCCGTTGAACGGCGTATGCATATAGATTCTTAAGCAAATGACCCGTGCCGGTATGATGGGCGTAAAATTTGTTCGAGCACGGGAAAAGTTATGAAGGCCAAGGTCGCTTGACTTGGTAAGGAGTTAGCCTTGGAGGCCGTCTAGCCCAGACGTTAAACCGTAGAGCCGCGCCGACTGGCTATAAAAACCGAGCGGAAAACCGACAAGCACCGTCGTTAAAGATCGAGAGCCGTGTCGATCGGCTATAAACATCCGCGCCGACGAGCACCGTCGTTAAAGATCGAGAGCCGCGCCGATCGGCTATAAACATCCGCGCCGACGAGCACCGTCGTTAAAGATCGAGAGCCGCACCGATCGGCTATAAACATCCATGCCGACGAGCACCGTCGTTAAAGATCGAGAGCCGCGCCGATCGGCTATAAACATCCGCGCCGACGAGCACCGTCGTTAAAGATCGAGAGCCGCGCCGATCGGCTATAAACATCCGCGCCGACGAGCACCGTCGTTAAAGATCGAGAGCCGCGCCGACGAGCACCGTCGTTAAAAATCAAGTCGGACCGGCGACTATAAATACCCCGAGCGGACGAACGAATATCAGAGTAAGAAACCGCGGAAACTACAAATATTAAAACATTCAGGCCCGATTGGGGGCTGGTCCTTCGATACTCGGCGTTTGTTAACTTCACGCAGGCAAGATACGTGCAAAGCGAGTAGGTCTCCCCGCTCGGACTTTATGCAATGGGCCAAGCCGATCGGACGCGTGACGGTGAACGCTTAAGAGCATGACTGACTCTAAGCATACACGTTAAGCAAACAGAAGAATATTATGGATAATAAGTAAGAAGACAAAAGCAGATGGGCATCGTTTCATTAGAGGAAAAAATAGGCCGAACGGCACGTACAAAAATTTTGCATCCGCCGAGGGGATGAAATACAGAAAACACTTAACTCGCCTCACTCAGGGTCTTCAAAATTAAAGAAAGCGTCCGGGATATCATTGATCATGGCCGCCAGGTCGGAGGCGGGAATATGCATTCCCTCGGGAAGGTGGCCACCCCTCTTCAAGTACGCCATGTCGACCTTGACCGCTTCGGCGAAAGTAGAGGAGACGCTGTCACCGAATTTTACGCCGAACCTCTCCGAATGGAGGTATTCCTGGCGCGCTGCTGCTAAGCGACTCGGCTCTCCCTCTTTATATTTTTTGAGCACCGCCCGGGAGGCGATTAAGGAATCTTGGAGGGCCTTCAAGTCCATCGCAGCCTTTGTGCGTTCTGCCGAACGGTCCTCTCGCTCGGCGTTCAGCTGGGCCTCCAGATCCTTGGATCGCTGATCTAGCGCACGGACATCTACTTTCATCTTGTCCAGATCGGCTACTGCTCGCTTCTTCCGGGCAGTAGCGCGTTTGGCATCCGCTTCGCGCTTCTTGACTTGGCCCTCTAGCCGAGCCACCTCCATAGCCAGGTCGGCAGCCTTCTTTTGTTCGGCCTCGAAGGCTTGTTTCTCTCGCTCAGCCGACGGACCCCCCGACACTTGAAGTTTTTCCAGGAGCTCCTCCAACTCGGCTAGCCGATGGCTAGTGGCGATTTACTCAGCCCAACGCTGTGAGGGGAATAATAACATCATAAGTCAAACGGTAGCATGGTACAGGAAGAAAAATGAACGTACCTGAGTGGCCTGCTGCATGTTGTTATCGCCGAGCTGCTTGGGCGTCATGAGGGCCACTTGAATCTGCGCGTCCTCAAAAAGCTTGGCGAGCGGACCCGTCAAGGTTATTTCGTGAACGGGGCTCGATGGCCGATCGGCGGACAGTAAATATTCCTCCGATGGGAATCGGAGGGTGGTCTTGAGGGTCGGATGGCCGGACGGCGCTTCTTCAGTCGCGCCCGCCTGATGCGAGGACTCCCCTATGGTGGAAGTTTCGCCCAACCGACGTAAGCGGCGACGAGTCCGGGGAGGAGAGCTGGAAGGCCGTGTGGTGGGCGAAACCGCAGGGGTCCCGACCTGTGATGGCGTGCGATCCGGCGAAGTTACGTCGATTGGCGCCTGTGGTTCCACCTCTTGGGTCGGCGGACGGCTGGAGTCTCTTCGACGTTTCCGCCGAACCTCCAATGGGGGATCCCCGACCTGGGGAACGCCCAGCTCGGCGGGAGCAGAGGAAACAGGATTCGCCTCAACCTCCATTGAAGCGGATTGGGGAGCTTCTGTTTCCGGGGCGGACTGTGTCCCCCCCTCTCCTAAGTCCGCCGGGCGGCTAGGGATAAGACCCCGCTCGGCGAGTTCCTTTTTTGTGGCGGCCTCAATCTCCACGGCCTTCAACTTCAGATGATCAGTAGCCTTGGAGCGCCACATGACTTCAGCTGCAGTAAACGAAATTAAAATCAATTAGGCAAAAAAGACTAAGAGAGTAAAGAATCCTTACTCATGCGGAAGGGGAGATTTGCCCGAACGGGAGACAATCCGAAAATATACAATACCCCCTTGAGCAGCAACTGGTCGATCTTGTATCACTGACCGGACAACCAGTTCGCCGCATGGAGATAGGCTGGATTGCTTCTGAACTTGCCAAGCTCCGGCTGAGTCGGCACAGCGGTCTGCCATTTGGTTCGGAATGCTGGCCGCTCGGGAAGTCGGATATAGAAGAAGAACTCCTTCCAGTGTTTGTTGGAGGTCGGCATATTATCAAAAAATTTAAAGCCTATTCTACTTTGGAAAATAAAAGTGCCCGGCTCGGATTGTTTGGGGTAGAAGAAGAAGTGGAATATTTTGGGGTCAAGGGGGATACTGTGCAGCTTGAAGAGGACGACCACCCCGCTCAGCAGCCTAAAGGAATTCGGCACAAGTTGGCCGAGCGGGATGCGAAAATAGTTACAAACCTCTAAAATAAAGGGATGGGTAGGAAATCTAAGGCCGCCCTGGAATTGGTCTAGAAAGAAACAAATGGTGTCGATCGGCGGGTCATGTGGCAGGTCAGTCGGGTCGGCTATAACTATTTCATGGTTATCGGGAATCCCATACGTCCTAACCAGGCGCCGAGCACCCTCCTCATCAAATCGGCTCTCCATGGTCAGATACCAAGGGCCCTGAACGCCAACAGCGGGTTCGGAGGAGCTTGCCATCTCAGAGAGGCGAAAGAATAGCAAGAAATCGAAGGGAAATAAAAGGGGCGAAATGAGCAGAGAAGACCTAGTAAGTGAAGGAAGAAGACTCACTGGGAAGGAAACGGGTGGAAAGAATCACCGAGGAGATGATCGCCGCCTAAGAACAGACACTAGATCGTCGGAGGTCGCAGCAGAGGAAGGAGCAGAAGGCAAAGCGCGAGCAAGTGACCGGCCAAAAGAGGGGATGGAGGCTTTATACGGCCGAGGCCGGTCAGCCTCCGCCGTCCGATCTAGGTCACGAGAAACGAGGACGCCATCGGGCCGTCCATTTCAAACGGGGGCATCCCATCGTAAGTGACGCCGCCGCCACACAATGGTCGACACGTGGCGCCCTGTCATCGAGCGCAATTAATGCGCCCATACCGCGCACGCTTCGCCTTAATGAAAAAGATTGCACGATTTCCGAGAAGATTTAGACAAGCAAACACCCATGTTGAGCGACAAGACAACCAAAACGAAGAGCCGAGCGGCTGAAGTTGGCAGAAGGGCCGAACGACCCCATGGATATTATAAGCTACGGAAAGACGGCGACCGCCCGCTCGGACACATATGGTCCAGTCAGTCGGACTCACTTCCTCCTTCGACTAGACTTGAAGGGAAGGCAAGTGATCCGGCGGTAAGAATGGGGGGCCCACCTTCTGAAGGGTCCCAACCTAAGGATGGAGGGAGGGCGTAATGGTCCGAGCGGAGCTAGAGATAACCCATCCATGGGCTTGGGTTTCCGACGCCAAGGCAGGAAGATCGAAGCTCGGCTGGGACCGAAGGGCCGATCGGGTGGTCCGTTCGGCCAGGATAGGGGCGAGGGTACAAAGGTGGCCGAGCGGCCTATGCGCTCGGCTCGGGTTATGGGATATCAGCAGAAGCATGTCTGATGATTAGGCCGTACACAATATCACACGATGGAGGATCTTGTCGTCACATCATGGGAAGGTTGATACAGTAGCAGTATGGCCTCATGGACGTCTTCCTGACAGATCCATATCTGGGCATGGCCCTTCTGACAGACCCATACCTGGGCATGGTCAAAGGCAGGTGGTTGCTTTGACTGGCGCGCCCAGGCTTCTTCGAGAGGTCTATATAAGGCCTCCATTTCTTCACCGGAGGTATGAATAAAAGAAAAAAGTCTTCATCTTGAGGCCACCTATTCTTGATTCCTCGCCTGACTTGAGCGTCGGAGGGCCGTCGCCGGGACACCCCTCCCGGCTCGATTTTGCTGCAGGTTCGCCGGAGCGCTCGAGGATTCAGTAGGGAGCGTCACGTGCCCAGTGTCCGTTGACTCCTGGTTCGGACAGGATCACATCGCATAAGGAGTCCTGTGAGGCTCATCTAGAATTTTCCTCTGTAGTTCCTCCTGATCCGGAACACATAGCCTGTCACCAAAATACAACACCCCGCTATCTGATATTCTGAACTCTCCACCTTCTGTTTCTGCTAATCCTTGCTTGATTTTCTGAATTTCAGGATCCTGTTCCTGAGCTGTCTGGATATCACCAAGCAAGGTCGACTCTAAGGTCATAGTAGAGAGCTGCCCAACTATGAGTTCGAGACCAAAATCTGTGATCTCTTTCTGTAGGGGTGGTGACATGGCTGCTAGAGATAATAAGGTAGCACTGGACTTCCTGCTAAGTGCATCTGCTACCCTATTGGCTTTCCCTGGGTGGTAGAGGATGTCTATGTCATAGTCTTTGACCAGTTCTAGCCATCTGCGCTGTCGCATATTCAGATCCTTCTGAGTGAAGAAATACTTCAGACTCTGATGATCTGTATACACCCTGCACTGAGCTCCATACAAGTAATGTCTCCAAATCTTGAGAGCGAACACTACTGCTGCAAGCTCAAGGTCATGAGTGGGGTAATTCCTCTCAAAATCCTTGAGTTGTCTGGAGGCATAGGCGATCACCTTGCCATTTTGCATCAGCACTTCTCCTAGTCCCAACTTAGAGGCATCACTATATATGTCAAAGCTATCTGCGTTCTCTGGTAGAGTCAGAATAGGTGCACTGGTCAATCTCCTTTTCAGCTCGCTGAAACTGTTCTCGCAGTCCTCTGTCCACTGAAATTTTCTGTTCTTTCTGGTAAGAGCTGTCAGTGGGGAGGCTATCCTGGAGAAGTCCTCTACGAATTTCCTGTAGTAACCTGCTAATCCTAGAAAGCTTCTGATCTCACTGGCATTCTTGGGTCTTTTCCAATTGCTCACAGCTTCTATCTTACTGGGGTCTACCATGATACCATCCTTTGAGATGATGTGACCCAGGAAGGACACCTGATCTAGCCAAAATTCACATTTCGTGAACTTGGCGTACAGCTGATTCTGCTGAAGGGTCTGCAATATTGTCCTCAGGTGCTCTACATGTTCTTCCTGAGTTCTGGAATAAATAAGGATGTCGTCGATGAACACGATAACAAACCTATCTAAATATTCCCTGAATACCCTGTTCATGAGGTCCATGAAAGTAGCTGGAGCATTTGTCACGCCAAAGGGCATGACTACGAACTCATAGTGTCCGTATCTGGTCCTGAATGCTGTCTTGGGTATATCCCCTTCTTTAACCTTCACCTGATGATAACCTGATCTGAGGTCTATTTTAGAGAACACTGCTGCTCCCTTTAGCTTATCGAACAGGTCATCTATTTTGGGAAGAGGATACCTGTTCTTGATTGTGACCTGGTTCAGTGCCCGGTAATCTATACACAGGCGCATGGTTCCGTCCTTCTTCTTCACGAACAATACAGGTGCTCCCCATGGTGAGTGATTAGGGCATATGAAGCCTTTGTCAAGTAGCTCCCGTAATTGCTCATGAAGTTTCTTCAGTTCGGCTGGAGCCATGCGGTAGGGTGCTTTGGAAATAGGGTTGGTACCGGGAATGAGCTCTATCTCAAATTCAATCTCCCTGTCTGGTGCTAATCCTGGTAACTCTTCAGGGAAGACTGCTGGTTAGTCACTTACGACTCGGACCTCTGCTAGCTGTTGGTCCTTGTCCTGACTAGTACTGACTACGTGTGCTAAAAATCCCGTACACCCTGAATCCATTAATCTCTGTGCCTTCATAGCTGAGAGAAACCTCTTGGCCTTTCTTTTGGGTTCTCCGACGAATTCGAACTGTGCTTCTGCTTCAGGTTGGAATATGACTTTCTGCTTACGGCACTCGATGGAAGCACCGTATCCGATCAAGAAGTCCATTCCAAAAATGACGTCGTAGTCAGTCATATTTAGCACGATCAGATCACAGAAGAGTTCTCTTTCTGCTATAATGACTGGCACTGCTCTGAGCTAGTGTGTGGATGTCATAATTTCTCCTGAAGGTAATGTCGTCAGAAACTGACTACTGAGTACCTCTGGAGGTATTGCTAACTTGTTTGCGAATGCCCTGGCTATATAAGAATGGGTTGCCCCAGTATCGAATAAGACAGTTGCTATTTGCTGAAAAATACTAATCTGACCTGTAACAACTGTCGAGGCATTTGCTACGTCCTCTCTGGTGAGTGAGTAGATCCTCGCATTGGTCGTAGCTGGAGGGGCTTCTAATCTGCCCTGGCTGATATGTGGACCATCTAAAGCGGCCTGCATCTGATGTAACTGAGCTGGCTGGCCTCCGTACTGAATCGGCTGTGGCTGAGGAAGACTGGTCTTGTTTGGGCACTGCTTAGCCATGTGCCCTTCTTGTCCACATTCAAAGCATCCTCGTGTGCCCTTACGACAAACTCCAGGATGGAATTTCCCACAAGTAGCACACTTTGGATAACTGGGCTGCTTGCTGGCTGGTCCTCCTTTTGGGTAACTCCCTGGTTTGCGCTTGTTACTGGGGTTCCCTTTCCAGTTAGAGCCATGAGAGCTGTGGCCCTGCTGCTTCTGGGTACCTGAGCCTCCTTGACCCTTAGGTTCTGAGGGGATTTGCTTCTGCTGCTTGATACTATTCTGGTAGTGCTCAATGGTCAAGGCGCTGCTAACTAGTTCTTCGGTGGTTTGCGGCCTGTGGATACCTCCAGCCACGTTCATTGCTATTTCCGGCCTCAGCATCCTGAGCATCAAGCGGACTCGTTCTTTTTCTGTGCTGACTAGTTCTGGGCATAGACGAGCCAACCTGTTGAATTTCTTCACGGCTTCCTCCACTGAAAGGTTGCCCTGACGAAACTCTGTGAACTCGTCGTAGTGGCGGTTCGTAACCTGCATGTGAAAGAATTCCTCAAAGAACTCCTTCTCGAAGTCAGCCCATAACATCTGGTTCACTGGGCGCTTCGCTCTGATACCACTCTGTAACGACCCGCCTCCTACTGACTAGGCTACGAGGCCGATCGTTACGTAATGCTGTGCTAAATTACTATTGCGGAAAATTTGGATTGATTAAAATTTTTACTAAACTAATTACTGTAAACTGAACTTAATATTCTAGGTGTACCTAGGAGTCATACACATGCTAGGGGAGATATTCTATGCCTTTCGGATGTCCTGCTAGCTGTAATCAGGCATTTCAATCGATCCATGGATCGATTGGGCTGTCGGATCGATCCCGTGATCGATCCAGCTTGATACTGGCACGGAAGGAGGCTCTGGATCGGTCGGCTGACCGATCCAGAAGCTGTATCGCTTCTGTATGCGGCTGGATCGGTCTACCGACCGATCCAGGAGTACACTGATCGGTCGGTAGACCGATCCAGTAGCTTACTGATCGGTCGGCTGACCGATCAGTGAACCTCTGTACTCACTGTTCGCCTCTGGATCGGTCGGCTGACCGATCCATAAACTCTCTGTTCGCGCTTGGATCGGTCAGCTGACCGATCCAGCGGCACAACCCGGCTCTGATCGGTCTGCAGACCGATCTGGGTTCTGATCTCACCCTGAAACTCTGATTTCAGCACTCTGGCGTGCCAAAACCTCACACAACAATTCTAAAATCAATTGGAATATATTCTAGCAACTATTAACCAGCATTCTAACATAATTACTAACAAACTAAATAAATCTCCCATGGTTTAAACATTCTAAGGTCTAAAAATGCATGAAAGAAGAAATACTAAGAATTCAACTATTTAAGCTTGCTAAAACCCCTGAGGATCTTTTATTCCAGTTCCTGCCACACACACCATCTTTGCATTGAACTCCAGCTTCCTCTGCTAGTCCATTTTCCCTTTACCTTTATCTGCAGTATAAGGAAAGTAGAATCTGTAAGCTTAAAGCTTAGTAAGAAACCAACTACCTCACTAAAACATGCAACGATGCAAACATGCTTTTAAAGAATGCTATTTGAAAACATGTACTGGCATGACATACTATGGTTGCAAGCATAAACTGAAATAACTGAACATGTAAGCTGAAGCATGGCATAGCAGGCTAATCACATAGAACAATAATAGAGAACTAAGCTAACTGAAGCTAACCTGAAGCTGAAATCAAACTCAACTAACATAACTGATTTTATGAGTTTTGAAAACTAATAGCATAGTAGATCAAAATAATAATCATGTGTTGTTGGGCCCGACAACTGTACTTACTATGCGCGCATCCCTAACTAAACCCGGGTTTGCAAGTCCCGAATTTAGTAGGGTTTACTAGGTTATCTGAACCTAGGGACGACTGTGGGAGTCCAACCCAATGGATATCTAATCCGGTACAGTGCCAACTGAAAAGTAAAATACTGAATATAGCTAAACTGTTCTAATTTGCTATTTCTAGGTTGTCTGAACCTAGAGCTAGGTTGTCTGAACCCAGAGGCGACTGTGGGAGCCCACCCATTGGACCGTAGTCCCATATAAGCTAGAATAAACTGATTTACTGATTTCGATGCTTCTAATGCATTCAACTGAGCTGTTAAAATGCCTAGTTTGTATTTTTACTTAACTAGCTATTTTATCGAACACTTAGTGTGCCCCAACTCTCCTCTCTATTAGGGGGACCACTTCTAGGCACTCGACAACGTCTAGAAACCCCCACTGAAGAGGGATTACGTGTCCGGCCCATCTAGAAGTGCTCACTAAATCCCTAAACCTGCGAGGAGGGTCAATTTCACGCTATGCGTTGATAAAAATATGCATATAGCTAAACTAATGCGTAAAAAAACCCAAACGGAACTACTTATACTGCAGGTGAGGGGTTTCTTACCTCGTACGCTAATTTCCTTACAATTCTATTCGCTAGAATTCCGGTGGAGACGACCCCTTCGACAATCTTCTCGCGTCTATGCGTTCCTCTCGCGAAGAAGAGTGTCCTCGTGCCAGAGTTATCGCCGGAAGATGACCTTGGGGCCCTAGGGAGGGAACCCTAGGGTTGGCGCCGAGAGGAAGAAGGAGGAGAGGGAGTCGGCGTGGCTAGGGTGAGGGTTTGAGGAGGAAAGGTCACGATAAAAAAAAAAATAATCTCCTCACTTAATAATATTCCTATTTATATTTAGGAATTAGTTCGCCCAACTTCAATATAAATTTAATTGCCTCCCTTTCCTTTCAGCACGGCCCTGCTGGGTTCAACTGGTTACTAACATTATCTGTAAACCATAGGTCTCGGGTTCAATTCCCGCTTAGGCCGTTTTCGTTTTCTATTTGTTTTTGCTACTTCCGCTACTCTAAAAATTCTATAAAAATATCCTAAAATTCCAGAAAAATCATAGAATATTTATAAAATAGTTTTGAGAATTTTCGGGCGTTACAGTGTTGTGTCATTCCCGACGTCGATCCCTTGCCCTAATCGCGATCGGCGGTTTCCTTTCTCCCGAGTACAAAACACAAGCCGATTCCTTTTCTTCTCTTCTCTTCCTCTTCATCGCCGAAAACCTTTCCCTCTTCTCTGATCCTTCTTCTCGCTGACTCCTCTTCACTGTGCCCTAAACCTCTCCACGCCGATCTCCTCGCGCGATCCTCCTTCCTCGCATCTTCCGCGCCGACCGCAATCCATGCCCTATGTTGGTTAGTCCTAGGAAAATCGTACTGGTTCCACTGTACAAAAATTTTGTACAAGTGTCGAATCTTTCCTTAAATAACCTATTGTGTTCTTTAGAAGTTAAATTAGGAATCGCAGACGGAACTTAACATCATTGATTCCAAATTTAACTTATCTTTTCTTAATAGTTTATATTTGAATCGCAAGCGAAACTTAACACTATTGATTCAAATCCACCTATGTTATTAATTCCATTAAATATTAATTTTCAAAATTGGCTTCCAGGACTGCATGGCAAGGCACATGGCCTTCTTGGATATGGGAGCAACCGCCACCACCTAGACAAAGCCTTTTAAGGAAAGCTAATATTTAATTTCCTTAAATAAGTCTAGGTTAACCAAAAAGAACAATCTAATCACAAATTAAAAAAATAAAATAAAAGAAACACAACTTCGAAACAAATCTGAAAACTCTAGAATCATATGCCTCTTGTGTTTGATATTTCCAAAAATAACTATACAAAGAAAACTAGTATGATGCGGAAAACAATTACTAGTTATACCTTTCTTTGTAAGCAAATAACCTCTTGATCTTCTACCGTATTCCTCTTCTTATCCCGGACGTTGTGTGGGCAACGATCTATCAAGATGAGAATCCACCTAAGCCACCTTCTTCTCCAAGCAAGGTTCGGCCACCACAATTCTCCAAGAGAAGTAGAGGTCCGACCACCACCACCAAGCTCCAAGGGATGCTAGAAACAAAACCTTCTTTCTCTCCTTCTTCTCCTAGCTAGAACCGACCACCATGGACTTCTCTTGCGTTGATGCCGCCGGCAACAAAGGAGGAAGAGAAAAGAAGAAGAAGAGAAGACCCTAGGGCCGGCCACACCAAGAAGGAAAAGAGAGGAAGAAAAGAATAGAGTCGTTAGCCATGAAGGCACCTCTACCCCCTCTTTTATAATCCTTGGTCTTAGCAAATAAGGAAGTTTAAATAAAAACTTTCTTAATTCTTTTACCATGAAAAGGAAAATTTATTTAATTAAAAATAATTTCCTCTTCTCACATTACATGGCAGGCCACTTTTATTCTCCATCAAGGAAGTTTTTTTTTATTCACAAGAATAAAAACTTCCTAATTTGTTTCCGGAAATTTATAAAAAATTTCTCTAATAATTTTTCCCTTCATGGTGGTTTAAAATATCTCCTTTAAACATATGGATGATTTTCAAAAAAGTTTTTATTAAAATGAAAACTTCCTTTTAAAACATCTCTCCAAAAAAGAAATATTTTAATTAAAATTCTTTTCCTCTTAATTCCATGTGATCATGTTGGCAATTGGCAAGCTTCTCACGTTGGCAATGAAAAGAAATATTTTAATTAAAATTCTTTTCCTCTTAATTCCATGTGATCATGTTGGCAATTGGCAAGCTTCTCACGTTGACTTCATTGCCAAGTAAAAACGTGACTTAATTGCCAAGCAAAAATTGTGAGTTGCTTAAACAAAGCTTCTCACGTTTTAAGCAAACGACATCTCACAGCAAGTAAATATGAACTTGCTGTTCACGTTGATCACACCAACATGAAGCATTCTTGGATAGTAATGCCAACAACATGGACTATAAGATGGGCTTAGATGGATACACTATTTTATATATAGAGAGGCTACGATAGAAATCGAGAGGAGAAATTAGTTTTGGTCTCCCGATGAAATTAAGCTTTCCGTGTTCGCCCCGAACACCCAACTTAATTTCATCAATAATAATTCATACCACTAAAGAATTATTATTGAACTACCGCACCAATCCCAAATTACATTTTGGGCTCCTTCTTATTATGAGTGTGTTAGTCTCCCTATGTTTAAGATATCGAATGCCTACTAATTAAATGAGTTACTGACAACTTACTTAATTAATATCTTAGTCCAAGAGTAGTACCACTCAACCTTATCAGCATGTCGGACTAAATCCACCTGCAGGGTTTAACATGACAATCCTTATGAGCTCCTCTTGGGGACATTATCAACCTAGATCACTAGGACACAGTTTCCTTCTATAATCAACAACACACACTATAAGTGATATCATTTCCCAACTTATCGGGCTTATTGATTTATCAAACTAAATCTCACCCATTGATAAATTAAAAAAATAAATATCAAATATATGTGCTTGTTATTATATTAGGATTAAGAGCACACACTTCCATAATAACTGAGGTCTTTGTTCCTTTATAAAGTCAGTATAAAAGAAACGACCTCTAATGGTCCTACTCAATACACTCTAAGTGTACTAGTATAATTATATAGTTAAGATAAACTAATACCTAATTACACTACGACCTTCCAATGGTTTGTTCCTTTCCATCTTGGTCGTGAGCTACTGTTTATAATTTATAAGGTGCTGATAACATGATCCTCTGTGTGTGACACCACACACCATGTTATCTACAATATAAATTAATTGAACAACTACATTTATCATAAATGTAGACATTTGACCAATGTGATTCTTATTTCTAGATAAATGTTTATACCAAAAGCTAGACTTTTAGTATACACTATAACAATCTCCCACTTATACTAAAAGACTAAGCTGCCATAGTTGTTGCCATACATCTGATTCCCAACCCTTCAATATGCCCATCAAAAGCTCTTGCCTTAAGGGCCTTAGTGAAAGGATCTATAGGTCATCATCTGATGCATTCTAGGCGACAACAACTTCTCCTCGTTTATACGATTACTCGTTATTGGGTGGTACTTGTGCTCTATTGTGTTTACTTGCTTTATGGACTCATGGTTTCTTCGAGTTTGTTACTGCACCACTATTATTACAATAAATTGTAATAATCTTTGGACAAACCAGAAATCATATCTAAGTCCATCTTGAGGTTACTGAGTCATTTAGCTTCTATGACTGCCTCAGAGGCTACCACTTACTCAGCTTCTATGGTTGAGTCCGAAAAAGCACTTTTGTTTATCACTCTTCCATAGTTATGACTTTACCTCCTAAAGTAAACACAAAACCCCGAGGTCGACTTACTATTGTCCCTATCTGATTGGAGGTCAAAATCCGTGCAACCCACAGGGACCAAATTATCTGGCTTGTAAGCTAGCATATAATCTCTAGTGCCTCTAAGGTACTTTAATATATGCTTTACCGCAGTCCAGTGTCCTTGCCCAGGGTTACTTAGATATCTGCTAACTATGCCCTTGACAAAACAGATTTCTGATCTCGAGCATAGCATACATTAGGCTTCCGACAGCCGAATCATAAGGAACTACCTTCATTTCCTCTATCTACTTTGATGTCTTCGGAGACATCTCTTTAGATAAAGCTACTCCATGCCTAAAAGGTAAGAAACCTTTTCTTGGAGTTCTGCATGCTAAAACGAGCAAGGATTGTTTCAATATATGAAGCTTGGGATAAGTAAAATATATTCTTTTCTTGCGATCCCTTTGATCCCAAGAATATATGCATTCTCCTAAGTCCTTCATATCGAATTGTTTAGACAACCATACCCTTACTTCTGACAACACTTTGATATTGTTTCCAACTACCAAAAATGTTATCTACGTATAGTACAAGAAATACCACCACGTTTCCATCACATTTCTTGTATACACAAAACTCATTCGGTTATAAAATAAATCCATAGGTCTGGATTACTTCATTAAACCGGATGTACCAAGACCTTGAAGCTTTACTTCAGTCCATAAACTGTTTGAGCTTATACACAAGATGCTCTTTGCTCTTTGCAATGAACCCTTCTGGTTGCTTTATATGGATGTTTTCTTCAAGACTTCCATTAAGGAAAGTTGTCTTGACATCCACTTGCTAAATCTCATAGATAAAAGAATTCGGGTAGACTTAAACATGACTACCGGTAAAAAAGTTTCCTTTTTCAACAAGCCTTGCTTTGAAAGTTTCTACCTTCCTGTCTATCCCTCTTTTCCTATTGTAGACTTATTTTTACCCAATGGCTTTTACACCATTTGGTGATTTTATAAGCTTCCAGACTCTATTAGAATACATATATTCTAATTCTGTATTCTTTGCAAAGATGCTGCATCTTTATCTTGGAGTGCTTCATCATATGCCCTGAGATCAGGTTCATGTCCTCCAAGGATCAAGTCCAAAGACTCTCCCAAAACATGAATCTTTTTTAGATTGCCTAACAACCCTCCCACTATGACGAGGTACTTTCTGCAATTGTGTATCATTTGTGATACGTGTTGTAGTTTCTTGTGATATTTCATCTTGTACAGTTGGTACTAGGTTAGACGTGCCCTTTAATTTCCTTAAGAATAATTTTTACTCATGGGCTTGTGGTTTATAGTATAGTCCTTTTCTCAAATCGAGTATTAGTGCCAACAATGACCTTCCGATTTTAAGGACTACAAACCTCTTTTCATTTTTCTAGGATAACTCACAAACAAGTGAACTCATGTCCAATTTTTCAGTGTCTCTCACGTGCTAGACCACCCAAATCTGAATATGCTTCAGACTAGGCTTATGCCAATTCTACAATTATGTGGGAGTAGAGAGTTCTGACTTAGAAGGTACTATGTTCACTTCCGTTTCCAGTGTATATCCTTAAAACGAATTTGGTAATTTTCTAAATAACTCATCATCGATCTAATTATTCCATAAGAGCCTTATACCTTCTTTCTACTACACCATTCTGTTGGGATGTACCAAGTGCAGTTAGTTGAGATTGAATCCCTACTTCTGATAAGTGACTCCTAAATTCTCCCAAGAGGTATTTGCTACTACAATCTCACCGTAGTGTCTCGATATTTTTACTTTGACATTTCTCCGCATCAGTCTCGTACTCTTTGAACTAATCAAAGCACTTAGACTTGCGGTGTATCAAGTAAATCTATCTGTGTCTCGAATAGTTGTCTATAAATAGACGAAATATTCGAAACTACCTCTTGTCTGGATAGTCATAGGACCACACAAATCAGAATGAACCAATTATATTACATCTTTGGCTCCATACCCCTTAGACTTAAAAGCTTCTTGGTTATTTTTCCTTCCAAGTAAGACTCGTAGGTTGGAAAGATTTCCACTACCAATGAACCCAAGAGTTCATTGGTTATTATCCTTTGAATCCTACTCAAGTTAATATAACCTAGCCTTATATGCCAAAAATATGATTGGTTCATCTTCGAAGGTTACTTTCTCTTATTTAGAAAATGTGTTATTAATTTCCATTTATTGTATCGTGGGAGTTATTGGATTATAAATTGTCAACGAACATACTAGAACAGATAACTTACCTATTTTTCTTGATAACAAGTTTGTTATCAAAATAGATAGAATATCTATTCTTTAATAGTTTAGAAACCGAAATCAGGTTCTTTCTAAACTTAGTACGTAAAGACAATTTTTGCAAATCCATATTTTATTCTTATCAGAGGATAAGCATCTCCCACTGCAACAGCTACCACTTTTGAAGCAGTGCCCATGTAGACGGTGACTTCCCCTTCATATAGTTATCGGATTCCTAGAACCTCTGTAATAAATTGCAGACATAATCAGTGAATCCCATATCTACACACCAGGTACCGGTAGATAACACCACTAATCATGTATTAACTAATGAATGAAATACATCTATTTTGTTCTTAGTTCTAAGAGGACAGTCTACCTAAATGTCCAAGTCCTATTTCCAATCAAAACAATTGGAACTACTAAGTCTATTCTATAGTATAACAACTAGGGGATTGACAAACATTTTAAATTCTAAGAATCACAAAAATATTTGGTCAAGACCAACACCTTAAAATCCCCATGAATTTTGTATGCCACGATAGTGTGGACGTATACAAAATTAAAGAGGAGATTTTATTCATTAATTTTATTATCTCGTCATCCTAACTTTATGACAAATAAAATTAATTAGTTGATCTATCAAATATTTGGTCAAAACTTTTGAATTTTAAAATAACATTGATTCCTCAAACAATATTATTTAAATTCACCAACACCTCAAACACCGTGAATTTTGCATGCCACGATAGTGTGGACGTATACAAAATTGAACATTTGTAAGAGGAGGGTTTTACCCATTAATTATCTTGTCAATAAGTCTTTATAACAAATAAAATTTCCTCAAACACCGTGAATTTTGTATGCCACGATAGTGTGGACGTATACAAAACCAAACATTTGTTAAAGGGGTCTTTCCCATTAATTTTATTTCCTTGTCAAACTGACAAATAAAATTACCTCATACACCATGAATTTTTGTATGCCACGATAGTGTGGACGTATACAAAATCTCAACATTTGTAAGAGGGGGTTTTAATTTTATTATCTTGTCAACCTATCTTTATGATAAATTAATAGTTGGTTTTCTTCGGTCACACAAATAATAGCAATGACTCCGATGGGGAGGATATTATTAGACGTGCCTAAGTGTATACCATTATTTGACACTAAGTCCATTAATAAGATTATGCCCCTTCCGATGGGGAAGATCACACGCTCTTAATTAATTTCCTATAGTCATCCTAAATGGAAGTTTGATATAGTGATCCGCAAACAAACTCATCTGATATGGAGGAAGGCACTCAGAGCCAACGCGCAAGTTTGTTTGCATCACTTACAAACCAGTAATGGAGATCGTGGAATTTATTAAAATAAATCCCTCTCCCACTTAGTTATTTAAAGTGAGGAATTTTAAGTTATCCTAGCATACATCACATGCATACACACACATCACAGTAAAGATCACACGCGACAAAAATAGAATTTTACATATATCGATCCTATATTCCACGAAAGAATGTACATGTAATCTAGATCGAAAATAAAATTCTAAAATCCTAAGGCTAATACAGCTCCTGTTGTATTAATTACATACAATCATGTACACACAAAATAATGCCCTTGACATGTCCAAGGGTCCAACCACACACAACATCTATAAGCCATAATAGTTGGAGTCTGCAACCACAAAGTTAGCACATCCTACTATTATCCTGCTTAAATTATGTATGACATGTGCATAACCTAATTTGAAAACCGAACACACAAAGGCAAACCCTAGGAAGAAAAGAGAGAAAGAAAAAGAATAGAGTCGTTAGCCATGAAGGCACCTCTACCCCCTCTTTTATAATCCTTGGTCTTGGGAAATAAGGAAATTTTAATAAAAACTTCCTTAATTCCTTTGCCATGAAAACGAAAAAATTATTTAATTAAAAATAATTTTATTTTCTTAATATCAATGGTCGGCCACCTACAATCCCCAAATCAAGGAAAGTTTTAATTAAAACTAGAATTAAAACTTCCTAATTTGTTTCCGGAAATTTATAAAAATTTCTCCAATAATTTTTATCCCTTCATGATTGGTTAATAAAAAGGAAATTTTATAAATTAAAATCTTTCTTTTAAACATGTGGATAATTTCCAAAAAGGAAAGTTATCTCTAAAAATTAAAATCTCCTTTCAATCTACAAATAAGGAAAGATATTAAATCTTTTCTTAATCTTTTGTAGAAACTAATAAAAGAGAATTTTTAATTTTTTAAACTTTCTTTTAAATCATGAACATGATTAAAAGGAAAATTTTTACCAAAATTAAAATCAACCTTTTAATCTACAAATAAGGAAAGAGATTTAGCTCTTCTCTTAATCTTTTGTAGAATCTTATAAAAGGAAAGATTTAAATTTTTAAACTCTTTTTTAAATCATGTTATCCACATAAGAAAAATTTTAAAATTAAAATTCCTTTTTATTTTAATAGGGTCGGCCACCTAAGCTTGAGTTCAAGCTAGGGTCGGCCACATGAATTCACCCATGAACCAAGCCATGACCGGCCCTAGCTTGGTCTCCAAGCTAGCTTGACCGGCCCCTATAGGATGGGTAAGAAGGTGAGTATAGGTGAGTATAGTACTCTATAATTAAGAGGCTACGATAGGGACCGAGAGGAGGAATTGGTTTTGGTCTCCCGATAAAATTAAGCATCCCTCTTCTCTGATCCTTCTTTTCGCTGACTCCTCTTCACTGTGCCCTAAACCTCTCCACGTCGGTCTCCTCGCGCGATCCTCCTTCCTCGCGTCTTCCTCGCTGACCGCAACCCGTGCCCTAATCGGCCGAGCCGATTCCCCCTTTGTCCTCTCCTCTGCAGACGCCGACCCCCTCCCCTATGACCTAGCCGCCAGCCACCGAGCACCCTCCGATTACCGCCACCGTGCCCTAGCCATTCTCGACAGCGCATTTTCCCTCTCTTCCGTTGTCGCTGTGAGGCCTGCGTCGACCATCACTGGCAGTTGCCCTCTTCTATCTTTGATCCACTGCTGCTTATCATCGAAGGTGCTGCCACCGGCTGTTGTGGGAGAGCGCCATCACACCTCTTCAGTCGATCTAGTAATTGGTGGTGTCAAAGTCGCCGATCTCCTGTGCACTGCTGCCCTCTCCATTTCCCAATCACAGCCGCCAACCATGAGGTAGACGCCATCTCCTCTACTCTTCTTTCGATCTGGACGCTCGACGCTGAGAGCCGCTGCCTGGGCAGTGCACATCTGCAGGAGAGAAGTCTGGCGTAAGGTTGTTGGATTGAGCTTGATTAGATTACAAGGTTAATTGATAGATTGCTAAGTTCAGGCATCTACTCATGTTGGACAGCGATATTGCACTAGTTCGGTCACCATTATCGCAGTGAACGCACTCCGACACTGATCAAGCAGGTAATCTTCTAGAAATTAATGAGTTGTTGGAGGTCAATTCATTGTTTTATCATACTGCTGCAAATTGAATCAAAAGATAGTTGGGATTGGTCCGAATGGTGGAACGATTAGAGTTAATGGAGCTCACTATAACTGATCGATATTTAGTTTGGGATTTGATTTAGCTAATAAATTTATGTAGTTAGCTAAATCTATATATCATGTGTTGCAGGACTTTGTTTGGAGACAAACGTCTGGATACGAGATTTATTGCAATACAGACTACGTATAAAGGCGGGTACCTTGACTTATCTTTGATAATGCCATGTTGATATGTTTAGTAGGTTATAACCCTTAGTAATGATTATGTTCGTCTTTGCTTCGGTTGGTCACTACCCGATACCTGCTACATACTTGTTTTGTTTACTTATTATGCACTTCATGTTAGTACCTACCTGATTATACATGTGGCAAAAGGCGATTCGCTCGCCCCCAGCGCCCCCGCCAACCCGTCCCTAGGCCAACACGGATGAGGTAAATCACGGGTGACTACTAGCCATTAGTGCAAATAGCCAAGACATGGGGGAGGTTATGCTCGGTCACGCCGAGTTTCGACCCCAAGACCTCATGTGGCAACACCCCATGTCTTAACCATTGCACCGCCCCGAGGGGACTGATTATACATGCTTATAGGGGTAGTGGCACAACCATGTGTTTATTATATTCAGGATCTAGGTTTTTATACCTTATCTGATCTGTGTACCTTTGATTTGGTTCATTGTCCTATGATACACATTTTATATATATATGGATATTGCTATATTGTTCAGGATTCTGTCATGCTTAGTGTCATGCATCATTCGCATGATTGCATGTTACGCGATAGTCTGCTCCATTATTGTTGAGCACATCGTCAGTTTCATCTCTGTCGGTGCTCCGCTGGACGCTCATGGGTAGCGTGACACCGCGTGGTAGCAGGTCAGATTTGCTCGGTGGTGCTCCGCTGGGATGCTCATGGGTAGTGTGACTACAGCGTGGTAGCACACCGGGATCCCTCCCCGTCATTGTGCACCGGGAGATGAGAGCATTGCGCTCCCCCACTAATGATTTGGGGTAGGAGGATAGGTGTACTCCGACAGCATCCCATCCACTCGGTCACTCATCAGGAGTAGTGATGACAGAGTGCACGGTTGTCACAACCCTACCCACTCGGTCTCACCATCGTGTGTGAGATGGCTGACTGGCGTTAGGGGTGACCAGGAGCCATCATTGGCATCATACGCATTTATGCATTTACTGATTGTGTTTGTTGCACTTATATGCTGCATTTGAATGGATGCATATGTTTGACATGCATACAGGATTTATGATACTCTCGGTCTGACGACCTGATTATTCTGATAGGAGGCCCTGGTGAGTACAGTTCTCTTCACCCCCTTTCTATTGTGCATTTCCAACTTTTGTCTAGGAGACTGTACTCCATAGTTATTACTATTTGTTATAGTTTACTATACATGTCAACTAAGTATCTGCTGAGTTGTTGAACTCACCCCCGTGGACACTATCTTTTTCAGGTATCAGGTTGTTTACGGAGTCACTTAGAGTATCCTGTCTGCCGGTTTCCCACATCACTTCAGAAGACTTACTGGTTTCATTTATTCTTTATTTGTTTTATGTATTAAGAGTACTTAGCATTGTATATTCTGGTTTTGGCGCTGGAGTGTTGTTATGTGGTATTTTGTGTTATTTGATGGTTGTGTAAGCCTAGCCGGCTAGCAGTCTTGTATTTTGGTTTGTATTTTGTTTTCTATCATTTTCCGCTGTGTTTTGGTTTTAGTACAGCCGAGTGGGCTGCTACATATATAATTGCGTAGTTGTTTAGTTATTTTATTGTTATTATTCCGGCCATGTTGGCCGAGGTATATGTGGCCCTGAGGGCATTGTAGATATGTCTCAGATTGTCACTCGTACAGGGGAGATGCTGTCGAAATTTCTTCTGGCAGGGACTCTTCTGGGGCGTGATAGCTCTACGAAGAACCAATTGAAGCCGAATCCAACTCCTCGATGTACATCGAGTCATCGTCAGAAGAATCTGAGACCGAGGAAATTGTCGGGACAACCCTAATAGTCGAATTCCTTTCCGAGGACACAGAAAGCTCATCGCAGATGGGCATCGATGAAGGGAGAGAGTCTTTGGAAGAAAGTAGCAGTTCAGGGGAGCTACGGATAATGAGATCGACAAGGTAAGTCAGGTACGATCTCTTCCTCCTGATAAGTCATGTAAATTTGTTAAATTATTATCTAAAGACTGTTGCAAATTTGAAAAAGAAAATAAAGAATTACAGTTAATTATAGCCAAATCTTGCCTATTAGAAGATTTTAAAAAATAAAAAATGGAAAATGATAAATTGGAAATACAAGTAGAAGACTTAAAAATTTTTGCATGCTTAAATGTTAAAAATCAAAATAATAAGAGATATAATAATTTGAACTGGTATTTTAAATACCATAAGGGGCAAATTAAGAAAATCTCACAAAACTTGTTCCCAAAAGTTTCTTGATTAATTTAGTTGGAAGGAACCTATATTGAGTTCCAAAATCTTGTCTAAATTAAAATTTAATTGGACTTAAGACTTTCAGATAGTAGATTAAATGTTTAATTTCCTTTAAAAGTTTTGTCTAGAAAGTGGTTGTTGCTCCAATAACCAAGAAGGCCTAGTGCCTCACCACAGCCTAGAAGTCGATTAATGAAATAAAATGTTTAATTGAATAACTGATAAAGTATTTAATTATAATTAAATAATACTTTAAATAGTTACTCAAATATTTTTTACAGTTTTTTTAACTTAGACATTTTTTTATAAATTTATTTTTACTTAGAAATTTTTTATAGAACTTAGAGTTTCTAAAAATATTTACGTTGCAGTTTTTAAGTGATATCAAAATTATTTTCAATTTTTTTCAAAGATTTTTCAAAAACTTGATAAGCTCTTCTAAATTGTTGGAAAATCATAGTTTTTTTTTTTTAAAACTTTCTTATTTTTTAAAAAGTTACCTTTAGATTTTTTTTTGTATCCCATTTTTTATGTGATCAAAGGTGGAGAAGGGGAAGATTAAGTCTAGGGGGTAGCTTACTTTATGTTTTTTGTACTTTATTACAAAATTGATTTCTTTTACTTTTATGTTGATTTACCCTAATTTAACCTGAGTCGCTCACATAAAAAAGGGGGAGATTGTTGGTACCCCATGGTAGTTTTGATGTAGTTAAACAAGTTAAGTTAGATCCTGTTGTGTTTAACCCCGTGTCTAATTGTGTAGGAACTTAGGAGCATAGGGAGTTGAGTAAAAGACGCAGCTAGAGAGAAGGACGACATGGAAGAGAGATGACGAGTTCGGTGCATCTGAGGGACGAGGTGTTGTGGAAGAGTACACCGGTGGATGAGAAGGGAGTGTGCGGTGTTTCTGATGGACGAGAAGCCGGAGCGGAAGATTACTCAAGGGGAAAAACACGCAGCTAGCGAGAAGGTCGACACAGAAGAGAGTCGACGGGCTCGGTGCGCCCGAGGGACGAAGAGTTGCGGAAGAGTACGCTGGCAGATGAGAAGAAAGCACGCGACGATTCCGATGGACGAGAAGCCGGAGCAGAAGCTTGCTTGAGAAGGCCGAAAGTTATGTTCGGGTGAGCCATATTCCGGATGGCCTAGATCACCTAAGCAAAAGGAACCAGAGCGGAAGACTCGGACCGAGGTGAATGAAATAGGAGCAGAAGGCCTGGATTGGAAAAAGTCAACTTTGTTGACTTTCCTAGTTCGGGTGCCCAAAACAGGATTTATCCGAATTGCATTTGACCTCGATCCGTTGTGAAGGAGATAAAGTTTTATCCCCCTCTTGGTGCCTGGAACTTTCCAGGCACCCCGAGCAGGGCTATATAAGCAGTTTTGCTCCCAAAGCTAAAGAATAACAAGAAATTATGAAACAACCCTTGTACACATCCACTGTTCTATTTTAGCCTTCTATTTCTGTACTTCCATTACTATAAAGAGACTTCTCCGTCTAAAGGAGAATTTTAGTACACTTTAACTTCCTTGGATTAACAACCTCCCTGGTTGTAACCAAATAAATCTGTGAGCCTCATCTTTTTAGTTTATCTCTTATTTTGATTATGCAAGTATTTAGTTTAATTAAGTTATAAGTCTTAGGAATGTTTGTTTTGCTTGATTTGGTAGGGGCTATTCACCCCCCTCTAGCCGGCCACCGAGGGTCCTAACATCAAGGACTACGTGTCCAAGCAAGGCACTCCCCTACGCTCGGCCTGATCCATGCCAATCAGACCACATTCTAGTTTTCATAGCTCTCAGTCTACTCCCGGCCGACTCCATATCGATTGGACCCCATTCATAGCTCTCAGACTATGCTCGTTCGACTCCATGTCGAGTGAATGTTATTCAACTTTGCATAGCTCCTAGTCTACGCCCGGCCGACATAAGGCTGGGCCGACTATTTTTAGGAGACAATGTTATCAGGGAATCACAACCACTTGTCAGAGAGTAGCGGTTGTGTTGTCAGGAAATATTTTGATGCTCTGCTATATGCATGAAGCGGAATTTTCCTCCGCCTAACGGGAGTTCGTCGTATATTCTCTATCACCCGACATACCCTGACACCTAACATGCTCTGATGCTTAATGATTGTGAAGGTTACAAAAGGAAGTATAAAAAGGGAGGTCCACTACGTTGGCTAGGTACGCGCGCTCGTTCGCACACACGCATCTGCTACAGTTATACTTTTTTATATTTTTCCACTCAGCTTCTTTCTGACTTGAGAGTCAGAGGACCTATGTCAGGGATATTTTCCCTAGTTTCTCGCTCTAACGCTCCTTGGTGCTTAGTCTATGGTGTCTACAGGCTCGTGGGTACCATCAGTAACCCTCACTCCACACAAAGGTTGAGAGCCTAGATCGAATCCTCCGACCACATGTCAAAATCTTTTGCTTGTCAACATTGCTATTTTCGTCACCGACTCTCGCCATCCGACTCAGTTTTCGGACGAAATCACACCTCAAGTAAATCTTAACTTGAGCGTTAGAAAGATCTGAAGCAAACGTGGAACGGCTATCGAAAATGCTTACAAATGCAAATACTTTCAAATTTCTTTTCTCGTGCAAGAAAAAACAACTATATATTTAATCCGACTTCTTAACTTAGACAATACGATCGATCGATCGATCGATCAATTGTTTTCTCTTCAAATTTGCAGAGTTAAATCGCTTCCTCTTCCTCCACCAAACAGTTCGCAGCCGCTTCCTCCTTTCGCATTCAGGTCCAGCGGCTTCGCCTCTCCAACTTCCTCCCGCTGCCCCTCCCGGTAGAGCTGGAAACCCGAAACCCTCCTCTCGAATCCTCCTCCATCGCCTAATTTTGGATTCAGCTCGTGGTCCGCTTGGAGCTGGGACTGAGAAGAGGCGATGATGGCTTCTAAACCAGCAGTGGCTTTCATATCCAACGAGATGGTGGTGAGGGCTTTCTCTAGTAATGCTTGCAAGTATCTGCCTTGAGCTTCAATTCTCGACTGCAGTTTCTTTTGTACCTGAATCGAGTAGCAAAAATGGAGAACTCCAATGATAATGATAATAATAATTCTCATAATCATAATTCAAAAACCTTACCTCAAGTTGATCGTTCAGCCTTCTTTGAACATCCAATTGGTACCGTAATGCCTCGGTGATTCTCATGTCTCTATTACAGTTCGAAAGAGTCAAATTACATAGCCAAAAAGTTGAAGAAACATCTGTGATCAAATTTGTATACCCGACGTCTTCTCGTCCAGAAACGCTGCTGCATGCGTCGGAAGAGCAGTTATTGCTCCAAGTTGAGTTCTTGCTTCCTGTAAACAATTGCACACAGAAACAAGGGTTAATTCAGAGTAGTAGTTGATTGTTATTTGGTGGCTGCATGTTTAATTCCGCTGCTCACCCTTGTTGATTTCGATCCCTGCCTGCTCTCCTCGAGATTGTCTTCCCAGTCTGTATTTCTATATCATAAATACGAATTACTTCACAATTTCAACGAAGCACAACTGCAGAGAAGTCTAAAAGAACAGAGGAGAGAAGGGAACCTGCAGGTGGCTTTTGAGATGGTACAACGTCAACCCCTTGATGCCCATCAATCTAAGCACAGATTTCGGCGTTGCTTCTGCAATTCGAACAGCGACAACGACGGTTAACACAAGATCCTCAAATCAAAATTCCAAGTATTGAACGAAGGGAGAATGAGGATCTCAGTTACTGTCTGCTCCACCGAGCTTGGCGACGGCGTCGACGAAGCGGCCATGGAGGTCGGGCGTCCACCTCAGCCGAGGCCTCGTGTCTCCGGACTGAACATCGCCTTCCATGCCTCCCCTCTCTCTCTCTCTCACACACACACACTCAGAAACAGAGGAGAAAGAGAAGGAAACGGAATGGCTAATTTATACGGGCGTACGAGGACCGTAAACTCGGAAGATTCTCAGCGACGAAGCTGACAACGAATAGCATTTAAAAAGAAGGAAAGATACTCGCCGTCGCTATCTTCTATTAATTAACCGATCCATAATCCAAAAGCCATTCTCTTTCACGGTCGGCCAAGTCTATCTACTTCTTTCGGCAGCGCAGAGGAGAGGACTAGCCGCGCCGTTCCGCTGCGCCGCGGATCAGGGATTAAACCGAAGCCACGGGCTGTCGGGCGATGCAGCTAAAAGCGAGCAGATGTTAGTTAATTAGTTATAGCGCGCGGTTAGGTTGGTCCGGGGGGAGGAGCAGAAGCGCAGGCACGATCGGCGTGCGGGAGGGAATATTCGGGTGCTGGCGCGGGGGCGGGGGGAGAGAGAGATTTCCACCCAGCTGGGACGACGCCTTTGGCGGGGCGCGTGGGCGGCGCCGCGAATATTCGTGGCCTCTGCTCTCCCCCTCCGGCCGTGTCAGTCGTCACATCGTGGTCCACTTCTAGTTCGCGCTGTCGCTGTTGTTATTTTGTCCATGCCACAATCAATTTAATCCCTCTCAGAATTTTCCATTAACCAGCGAAGTAAATCGGGAAGCACCGATTTAGATTCTGACAGTTCAACGTCACAAATGTTGTAAACTCCCCCATTGTAATATATATCATGGGTGAGATTTAAACTCTGATTTAAGAAATCCGTCCTATTTTTTAAGGATCTTGGTATATCATATTTAAATTTTGCGGTGAGTGCTGTGTTACTCGATCCGCATTTAAATTTTAAGCCTCTCAAATTAGATCTTGATCTATCACCTTCTGTTGAGGTTCCATAATTTTTTTTTCTCTCCCCATGTTAAAGCTAAAGACTAAAATGAAAGAATTGAAAAATACTTAATTAATTATTTAAAAATTCTAACCGTTGCACTATAGTCTAAGGAGTTATTTAAAATTATTCTTTGATTCTCCCCCGTAACTCCAATAAAGAGGCATAAAAAAATAATTATTATTATATTTCTAAATATTTAATTCTTGAAATCGATTAATATTCGAGGTTCTTCGTTCTTATGTCACCCTGATTTATCTACACAAGGCGTAGAATCTTTTCAAGAAGAAAATCCAATTGATCTATAAGGAGAAGTCGCCTATGCGTCGACATCCAAAGGTTGTCATGGATGGAAAGAAAGGGGACACATGGAATCTTAGAATCTTTCACCACCCGTTGGATGGACCCACGGTTTTGAAAATTTGCAAAAGAATCTATGCTGGCTTATTATTTAAAAAGAAAATTATCTATACGGGTGATTCCCTATTACGTTCATCCAGATTACTCTTTTGTTTTAGGATGTTATATATCCAAATAGAATTGAGTTGGTTAGTATGGATAGAATTATAATAAATAGTCTTGAAGTCGATTGAAGTCGATTGTATAGAGTACAGATTCTAGTTTATTATAAATCATAAATTTTATAAATGACCATTAAATTAGATAAAAAATTATCTCTACAGTAGCATATAAATTTTGAAATAATTTTATATAGTGATTGATCCTGTCTGAAAGTTGATGAGATGAATGCTGGGGATGTGGCGCTCCCGTTGACCTTCTGTGGACTTCGCTCCGACTTGTAACACAACTGACGTCAGTGCCGAGCAAGGGAAGTGATCCCGGCGATGACCCTCCGATGCTCAAGTCAGTGTCTGACGAAGAAGAAGAAGAAGAAGTAGTAAGTGGAGCAACAAGAAAACTGTAACGTAACAGTAAAATATCGCATACCTCCGCTGAATCTTGAACCCTTTTATATAGAGTTTCAATAGCGCGTGTATACGCTTTCCTAGGCGAGCACGCATCTCGAAACTTTTCTCGAAAAGACTTGTCAATAAAGTGTCCCTGACACAGTAACTTAACAAGTTGAGCATATATCTGAAGTGACAGTGGAAGCTTCCGCCGTATAATCCTCTGTCTGACCATGCCGTCTGTCATCGGCACTAGCTCTCAAAAGGATGTCGAAAGATAGCCTGCTATGTCTGTTGTTTGGCTGAGCGGAATAACCGCTCGATCGGAATTCCACTATCAACAAGTTGTCTGTTGTCGGGCTGAGCGAGATAGCCGTTCGACCGGAAGTCTACTATCCGCATGCTCTGTTGCTAGGCTGAGCGGGATAGCTGCTCGGCCAAAGTGATGTCATACTTTGATGTTTGGCCGAGCGAGGTAGCCGCTCGGCCGAAGTTGAACTTTTGATGTCATGCCTGTTGTCTTGCCGAGTGGGGTAGCCGCTCGGCTCGGCTTCTGCACGTCGCCTCCCTTGAGCGTTGGTTGTTTGAATGCTCCCCGTGTCGAAGTCGACGACGGGTCGGAGCCCTCTCCCCGGTCGGAGTATGATTCATCCGATCGGCTGATATCATCCACTCATTGTCCGTCTTGACTTTGATCTCCTTTAACCTCCACCGTGGCAGCAGGGTGGGGCCCTTCATCATCACAGCATTACAAGCCTCCCTCTCAATTCTAGTCGAAGGAGACTGTAGTTCGATTGACTGGACAATTGTTTGAGTAGGTTTCCTCCCGATCGGCCTTCAACACGGTGTGGTCTTCGATTCGGATAAGACTGATCCTCGCCGATCGGCCTATTGAAGCTTGTCGTATGGGCATAGGTATGCTCCCTCGATCCGATCGGCATGACGAAGGTTTGCGCTTATGAAATCTTTCCTTGGGCTGTCTTGGGTGAGCGCGAGCCATGCTGACGTCACCCAGATTTCTGGGAAATCATGCAAATCTCTATGCATTGAGGTTGAGCGCGCTTCCATGCTGTCATTAAATGCTGACCTGTGGCGAGGCACCACTCGTCACGCCCAATGTCGTCGCACGTCTGACGTGATAAGTGTGATGTGACGTTTGGTGATTTGAATTTAACGGTGAGATCTTGACCTGGGTTTCCGTGACCTAGATCGGATGGCTCCGGTCGGCCGAACTCGAGGCTTATAAGCCGGCTGCGTCGCTTCCTTCGCCCAGTCTTCCTCGAGTGCTTCTGGCGACGCGTTCTTCGTCCTCCGGTGATCTTCTCTATTCCTGTGCATCCTTTGTTCTCCGACAACCTTCTTCCCAGTAAGCTTCCTTCCAATCGCCCCCTTCTTGAAGCTTTTCGGTCTTTCTTCTTGCATTACGGTGATATTCCAATAGCATTTCTTCCTCTTCGATCGCATTTCTTCCCCTAAACCTCCTTTTCATTTTTGTTTTCACTATGGCAAGTTCTTCGCAGCTGTCTGCCTCTATCCCTGGACTCTAGTACACATCCATGGAGTCGAGGTTCGATGGAGGCGACGATGAGAGCTTGAGAGATGTATTCGAAATTCCTTCTGATCATCAGATCGTTTTGCCTTCTCCATCCGATTGACCCAATTCTCCACCGACCGACTGTATCTATTTCTTTCGAGATCAGTTTATCGCCGGTCTGCGATTTCCCCTTCATCCCTTCATTCCCGCAGTTTGTAAATATTTTCACATTTCCCTTCCTCAACTTGTGTCAAACTCCTTCCGACTGCTGTGCGACGTCATTGTTTTGTTTCGTCTGCACGACATCCCCCTTACTCCCTGGGTCTTCCACTATTTTTACTATCCCAAACTGTCCGATCCACGGACTTTCCTCTTCTAGTCTCGAGTCAGTCTAGTTTTCTTCGATAAGATGTCGACCTCCAACAAGCACTGGAAAGAATATTTTTTTTCATGCACCTTCCTGAGCGGCCAGACTTCGCGATCCACTGGCAGCTCGAAGTGGCACCTCAGCCTCCCTTGAAAAGCTACAAAAGTTGATCGGACTACCTGAACGCATCTTCAATGTTGGTCGATCAGAAGTATGACATCCACAAGTTGCTGCTGGAAGACATCCTTTATATCTTTGGCTTAAGCCCGATCCACACCCGACTGCCGACCAACCTAGGTACGAAGCACCTTTAATTCTTCCTTTGATGCTAACTGATTTCTCCTTCTCTTTTGCAGCCGAATTCATGTTGCGAGCATGTCTGGCCGGCAGGGCAAAGCTCAAGGACGTCGCCATCAATGCGATAGTTGTTGAAGAACTGGCGAGCCGCGGCCTGCAACAGGTCGGCTCACATGAAGAGCCCCAGGATGAGAGCGATGCGACGCCCATCTGTTGGAGTGTATACTAAAAGCCTAGCTTTTGTATAAACATTTATAAGAATCACATTGGTCAAGTGTCTACATTTATATATACCAAATGTAGATGTTCAATTAATTTATATTGTAGATAACATAGTGTGTGGTGTCACACATAGAAGATCGTATTATCAGTTCTTTATAAATTATAAACAGTAGCTCACGACTGAGATGGAAAAGAACAAACCATCGGAATAGTCGTAGTGTAATTAGGTATTAGTTTATCTTGACTAATAAATTACACTAGTACACTCTAAATGTATTGAGCAGGGCCATTTAAGGAAAGTTCTTTTTATAGTGACTTAATAAAAGAATAAGTTCTTAGTTATTATGGAAGTGTGTACTCTTAATCCTAATATAATAACAAGCACATATATTTAATATTTATTTCTTTAACTTATCAAAGGGTGAGATTTAGCTTGATAAATCAATAAGCCCGATAAGTTGGGAAATGATATTACTTATAGTGTGTGTTGTTGATTATAGAAGGAAACCGTGTCCTAGTAATCTAGGTTGATAATGTCCCCAAGAGGAGCTCATAAGGATTGCCATGTTAAACCCTGCATTGTGATAATGTCCCTGCTATTCACCCCCCTCTGACGACTTCTATGATCCAACAGTTGTGATACTTCTAGCAGGACAAGCAAGTGGTCACTGTTCGAACGACCTCTTCTTAGAGGGTCAGCCAAAAATATCCGGCCAGGAGTATCTTTCGGGCTAATGCACTGCCGCTTGGATGACCTCTGCAAGAGCCTTGGTGCAGCTCCTTCAGAATGTACTTGACGTCTTCCACTCCGACGCACTTGAGGAGGGGACTAGAGAAGGCCCACTTGTAAAGTTGGTCCCCCACCAAGGTGAACCATCCAGCCCTCTTCTTCAGCAAGTGAGCTTCTTCTGGATCGACAGATACAACTCCCGACCGCAAGAACTCTGTCAGGGTTATTCTCCAATCGTTCGGGAAGGTTATTCCCTCCATCCGGTCGATGTGCGCCACAAGTGAGACTTGCTTTATCGGCTGACCTATGACGATTGACGTCAACGAACTGGCTAGTTTCACTAACTCATCTGTTGCCTGGTTTTTCGATCGGGGGATCTTCTGTATAATGACCTCCTGGAAGTTGGTCTTCAGCTTCTCGAAAACCTCTGCATAGAGCCTTAGTCAAGCGTTGCCTATCTCGAATGTCCCGAATAGCTGTTGGGCGGCATGCTGGGAGTCCGAGTGGATGAGGACTTTAACTGCTCCCACGTTCCGAGCTAACGTCTTATACTCTGCTTCGTTATTAATGGCTCAGTAGTTTAGCCGAACGAACAGCTACATCCGGTCCTCTCATGGTGAGATAAGAAATATGCCGATTCCACTGCCCTGCCGAGTGGACGAGCTATCCATGTATATCTTCCATGTTGCTGCCGACTCATCACTCTGGACTTTTATGATGAAATTTACCAGGGCTTGAGCCTTGATCGCCACTCAGGGTTGATACTGAATGTCAAACTCACTAAGTTCTGTCGTCCACTTAATCAGCCATCCGTATGCCTCCGGATGGAGGAGGACTCTTCCCAAAGCGCTGTTAGTCATCACAATTATTGAGTGCACTAGGAAATACGGACGAAGTCTCCACGCGGCGAGTACTAATGCATAAGCCAACTTTTTGAGACCAGTGTAGCGGGACTTAACATCTTTTAATATATGACTCAAAAAATATACAGGCTGCTTCTCTTGGCCGTTCTGCCTAACTAGCGCCGACCCGACTACATGCTCATTGGATGACAAGTAGATCCAGAGCGGCTCACCAACAATTGACTTGGCCAGTATAGGCAAGGAATTTAGATATTCTTTGAGTTCTTCCAATGTCCGATCGCACTCAGCGTCCCACTAGAATTTTGTGGCTCGGCGAAGTACCTTGAAGAATGGCAGGCTCTGATCGGATGACTTGGATATGAATCTGGACAGTGCCATGATCCGATTGGTTAACCTCTGAGCTTCTTTCAAGTTCCAAGGTGGAGGCATGCCTTGCAAAGCTTGGACCTTGCTCGGATTGGCTTTGATGCCCCACTCGGTGATTATGTAACCTAGGAAGCGGCCATTCTTCGCGCCGAATAGGCACTTGCTCGAGTTCAACTTTATTCCATATGTCCTCAGTGTTGGTGCAATATCCCCTAGGTCAAGGTTGATCAGGTTGACTAGGCTTGAGTTTGCTCAAGCCCGAGTCCTGATGTTTGGGTTTCGATGTTTGACAATACGTGGAGATTACAGGTGCAATCGTCCGATTGGAGAGATTGTTGGTGCAATTCCCCTCTGGTCAGGGTTTGACCAGATTGGTGTGAAAAAGAGTCAAGTAGGTCAAGTCTGACCAGATATTTGATTGGGAAAGTCCTAACTGGAGGTTAGGCAGTTGGAAGTCTTGGTGAGTGAAACCAGGTGAAAGTCCCGGTGAGTAAAGCCGGGCACTGTGAAAGTCCTGGAGTGTGAAAGTCCTAGTGAGTGAAGCCAAGCAGAGGAAATCCTGGTGAGTGAAGCCAGGTGAAAATCCTAGTGAGTGAAGCTAGGTGAAAGTCCTGGTGAGTCAAGCCAGACAGATGGTAAGTCCTGGTGAGTGAAGGCAGGTACATGAAAATCCAGCTGGGTCAAGGTTGACCGGACACCTAGTGTTGGGAAGTCCAAGTAGGTCAAAAGATTGATCGGATACTTGGCACGAGGAAATCCAGATGGGTCAAAAGGATTGACCGGGCATCTGGTGGAAGTCCAAGTGGGTCATGGAGGATTGGACACTTGGCATGAGATGGTAAGTCCAAGTGGGTCAAGGTTGACCGGACACTTGGCACAAGGAGAAAAGTCCAAGTGGATCAAAGGGATTGATCGAACACTTGGTGAAGGAGTCCTAGCAGGTCAAGGTTGACCGGATGCTAGGCATGAGGTTCCAATAGGTCACGGTTGACCAAATCTTAGATTTGGGGACTCTAGACTTGGTTTAAGCAAGTCATGGGGAGACCAATCAATCAACCGATCGATTGAACAGTGGTTCAATTGATCAACCGATCGATTAATACTATGCTGCGACAAGCAGCGACCCAATTGATCGGTCGATCGATTGAGAGCCTTTATTATAGGCACATAATGCTTCCCAATAGATCAAACGTCCAATCGATCGACTGATCGATTGGTGGCTGGTTTTTCTCGCGCGATCACAAGAATGCCTGAATCGATCAGTCGATCAATTCAAGCATTTTCCAAAGAGCACAGAGGCACTCTGAATCGATCGACCTATCGATTCAAGCCTCCCCACTCGATCAGCCGATCGATTGAGATTTAACCATTGTGCAGGAAGCGAGTGATGGACGGCTGGGATGACGCAGATCTGACGTGGCAATCGATTGGGAGCCCTAGGAGCGCGAGGTATATAGCCGTTGGCGAGATTCTTCTCTGCATCTCTTCTCCTAATCTTCACACGACTTCTCCAACTATTCACTGTTAGTTCTTGGAAGCTCTTGGAGACAAGTGTCGTTGCACTTCTAGAGTTCAAGAGGTGTCTACTAGCATCAAGTGAGCAAGAAGAAAGGTTTTTCAGTTGTATTCTTTGTATTTTCTTCTTGTGTTGAGTTGTATGCTTGGGTGAGTCATGTAGGAGGTTTCTCCACCTCCGGTAATTACCGAGAAGGAGTGTTTTTGTTAGTGGAATGTGTGTCGCGTGTGGATCCTTAGATTAGTCACCTCTTCTTGAGGTGAATACCAAGTAAATCCTATTGTTAGCATTGTGAGCTTGTTGTGAAGACTATCCGTTGTAAATCATCATCACAGAGCAAGCAACTAAAGCATGATGAGCTACTCACCCCCCTCTTGCACCAAACGATTCTAACACTCAGCGTACAGCAAGTCTCGTTGATATCTGCGCATAGGTCAGTAGCTCGGAGGGATTTAATTAATATGTCGTCGACGTATACCTCCATATTACGGCCGATCTGCCATCAGAACACTTTGTTCATCAGCCTCTAGTAGGTGGCTCCGACATTCTTCAGTCCGAACGGCATGACGTTGTAACAGTATGTTTCGTCAGCCGTAATGAAGCTGACCTTTTCCTGGTCTTCGCGGGTGAGCGACACTTGGTCGTACCCTTTATATGCGTCAAGCATGCAGATCAGCTTGTAGCCCGCCGTCGAGTCCACCATTTGGTCTATCCTGGGCAGCGGATAGAAGTCCTTCGGACATGCCTTGTTTACATCGCGAAAGTCGATGCAGACCCGCCATTTGTTGCTCGGCTTGGAGACTATCACAACATTGGCTAGCCAGCTCGGGAATTGGACTTCCCTGATATGGTCGACCTCTAGTAGCTTCTCTATCTCCACCCGGATGATCACATTCTGCTCCGCGCTGAAATCCCTTTTCCTTTGCTTCACCGATTGAGTATCCGGTCGGACATGAAGCTTGTGTTGAGCCATGCTCAGGGAAATGTCGAGAAGCTTATGGGTCGACCAGGCGAATACGGCATGATTTTGTTTAAGGCAGGTGACCAACTCTGTCTTCTCCTCCTTTAGGTTGGTGGCGATGAAGGTTGTTGCCTCCACTCGGCTGGGGTGGATCTAGACCTCCTCCTTTTCTTCGTATACCAAGGTATGAGGTTTTTCAGTGATTGTGTTTACCTCTAGTCGCGGAGCCTTCCGAGCGGCTTTTTCGTTGGTCTTAACCATCCCACATAGCAACGCCGAGCGGCCAGTTGGTCGCCTTTGACCTCGCCCACCTAATCATCCATTGGGAACTTTATCTTCTGGCAGTAAGTTGACACCACCGCCCGGAACTCGTTGAGGGCCGGTCGGCCCAAGATGACGTTGTAGGCCAATGGTGCATCCACCACTATAAAGTTGGTGGTCCGGGTCCTCCTCAACGGCTCTTCTCCTAGTGAGATGGCCAACTTTACTTGGCCGATCGACAAAACTTCATTGACTGTGAATCCGTAAAGCAAGTCGTTATGGGCAGCAACTCGCTTCGATCAATCTGTAGTTGATCGAACACCTTCTTGAAGATGATGTTCACCGATCTTCCTGTGTCGATGAAAGTCCATTGAATGGTGTAGTTGGTGATCATTGCTCGGATGATCAGAGCATCATCATGAGGGATCTCTACTCCATCCAAGTCTCTAGGGCCGAAGCTGATCTGGGGGCCTTCGGCCTTCTTCTTGCTGCATCCCACGGCGTGGATCTCCAACTACCGAGTGTATGACTTCCTGGCTCGGTTAGAGTCACCGCAGTCAGCCCTCCGACGATCATGACTATCTCTCCTTGGGAGGCGTTATTCCTGTTTTCTTCTTCCTGAGCGGATGACCTATTTCGCTCGGCCGGGATCCTAGAGGGATTGGTGTCCTCCCTTCGTTGATGTCGGTGATGGCGCTCGGGCTCCCTTCTTTCTTCCTCTCGCCGCCCGATCAATCGATGCCTTTGTCGCCGATCGAGAGAAGGAGATCGGTGACACAATCCTTTTGGGGTTGATCGGCTGACAATCGGTGTCAGTTCTTGGCAGTCCCGTGTATTATGCGTCGTCGACTGGTGGAATGAACAAAACATAGGTGTCCATACATTGCCCTTCGACACCATAGGTCGATCAGATGCCACATGATGTACGACATGTGCCCTGGTCTCCTGGTGCGACTGTGCTCCTTTAGCCCTCGACCCTTGAGTGGCTGATGGCTGCTTGACGATCGACGCTCAGTCGGCGCCGAATGATTGGTCGGCGCTCAGTCAGCACTAAATGATCGGTCAGCACCTCCTTTCTTCTAGCTGTCTGGGTTTCTTCCACATTGATATATTCGTTGGTCTTCTTGAGCATGTGGTCTAAGTCCCTGGGCGGCTTCCTGATGAGTGACCGAAAAAAATCTCCCTCGGCGAGCCCCTGGGTGAAGACGTTCATCATCATCACAGACGAGATCGAGGGGATGCCCATAGCCATTTGATTGAAGTGCTGAATATACGCTCGGAGCGCTTCTTTGAGCCCTTGCTTCAGGGCAAAGAGGCTGACGTTTGTCTTCTGGTAGCGTCGGTTGCTGGCGAAGTGATGCTGGAACGCGGCTTGGAAATCCCTAAAACTTCGTATCGAGCCGTTCGACAGTCTTCTGAATCAGCGCTGCGCCGATCTGATGAGAGTCGTGAGGAAGACACGGCACTTCACTCCGTCCGTGTATTGGTGCAGCGTGGCTTCATTATCGAACCGATCCAGATGATCATCTCGGTCGGTCGACCCGTTGTACATCCCGATCACCAGCGGGGTATAATGTCGGGGCAGAGGGTCTTGTAAGATCTCCTTTGAGAACTTCCTGTTGATCCATTCGGGAGACATGTTGCTTCGGGGTGCTTTCCCCTTCGATACATCCCGAACGAGGGCATCGTCTGAAGATGATCCCCGCTCTTGATGCGCTTGGGCTATCTCCGAGGGGGTCTGGAACAAAGCTTGATCGAAGGGGATCGGTGCAGGCGGCGCTTCCCCTTGTGTGCTGGTCGGCCTTTGGTTCTGTCCCCATACAGAGAGTTGCTCCGCTTGATCTTCTTGCCCCACTCACCTATCGATTGCCGATGTTACAGGTTGTGGCATTTGTCGATCGGCCAGTGCCTATTGTTGTTGTTGCTCGATCATTTTTGTTGCTCGGGCTTGAACGAGCATCTCAAGCTCCTCCTGAGTGAGTGTCACGGTGGTGAGTCGTCCAACGTTTTCCATCTTTTCGGCTTGGATGCAGGTGACGTTCCCACAAACGGCGCCAAATATGATCCTATCCGAAAGTCGATGAGATGGATGCTAGGGATGTGGCACTCTCGCTGGCCTTCTGTGGACTTCGCTCTGACCTGCAACACAACTGACGTCAATACCGAGCCAGGGAAGGGGTCTCCGGTGATGGCCCTCCGACGCTCAAGTCAGTCACTGACGACGAAGAAGAAGAAGCAGTAAGCGGAGCAACAAGAAGATTGTAGCGTAACAGTAAAATATCGCATACCTCCGCTGAAGCTTGGACTCCCCTTTATATAGAGCTTCGGTAGCGTGGGTACATGCTTCCCTAGGCAAGCACGCATCTCGAAGCTTTCCCTGAAAAGACTTGTCAGTAAAGTGTCCCTGACACAGTACCTTAACAAGCTGAGTATATATCTGAAGTGACAGTGGAAACTTTCGCCATACGATCTTCTGTCTGACCATACCGTCTGTCAGCGGTACTATCTCCCAAAAGGATGTCGAAAGATAGTCTGCTGTGTCTGTTGCTTGGCCGAGTGGAATAGCCACTAGACCGGAATTCCACTGTCCACACATTGTCCGCTGTCAGTCCGATCGAGATAGCGGCTCAGTCGAAAATCCACTGTCTGCATGCTCTGTTTCTAGGCAGAGCGGGATAGCCGCTCGGCCAAAGTCGAACCTTGTCGATGTCATACTTTACTGTTTAGCTGAGCGAGGTAACCGCTCGGCCGAAGTTGAACTTTTGATGTCATGTCTGCTCTGCTATCTTGTCGAGTGGGATAGCCGCTCCTTGGCTTCTGCGCGCTGTCTCCCTTGAGCGTCGGTTGTTTGAATGCTCCCCGTGTTGAAGTCGACGACGGGTCAGAGCCCTCTCCCCGGTCGAAGCATGATTCACCCGATCGGCCGATATCGTCCACTCATTAATCATCTTGACTTTGACCTCCACTTTGACAGCGGGGTGGAACCCTTCATCATCACCGCATCAGTGACAAAATAATATTTTTATTTAAAACATCATAAATGTATGAGTAATTTTTAAATTATTTTTATATTTTTATAAAAATAATTATAATAACTAAATTAATTATTTTTGCCGTTAATAAGTTACAATTAAATGAGTCGGTAAGATACTATAACTATATAAAAACATTTTTTTTACCGTTAACTAGATATAAATTTATTCTAAGAAAATATATAAAGACAATTCTAAAAAAAACACATTTGTTTCATTTTTAAAAAAAATCTATGAAAATTTAAAATGCGCCTCTTATCTTAAATATCTTCTTTTTACTAAATTAGTCCATCATTGATTAGTAATTTGAGTTAGTTTAAACTCTTTGAAAACCTTTTAGCATAAAATTGATCGAATAAAGGTCAATCGAACATATGACTCTTCATGTATACTCGGGCGGGTAAAGCTCGGATGGACTTAGAGTCACGTGGCCTTATAAAACTCTTAGTATGAGATTGGACAGACAAAGGTCGATCAAACATACGCCTGTCCATGTACGCTCGGGCGAGTAAAGCCCAAACAGACTTAGAGACACGTGGCCTTATAAAACTCTTAGTATAAGATCGGTTGGATGAAGGCAATCGAGTACAAGGCTATCTGTATAGCCCAACCAAGTAAAGACTGAACAGGTTTAAAGACACTTGGTCTTATAAAAGTCTTAGTATAAGATCAGCCGGATGAATGCCGATCGAACACAAGGCTGCCTGTACATGCTCGGCCAGGTAAAGACTAGGTAGGTTTAAGGATACTTGGCCTTATAAACTTCTTAATATGAGGTTGGCCAGATAAAAGCTGGCTAGCATAAGGATAGCTGTGTACGCTTGGCTGGGCAAAGACCAAATGAGTTTAAAGACACTTATCCTTAGGAAATTCTACATATCCACTTGGTCAAGCATAGGTCTACCAACTTTAAGTTACCTAATGTCACATTGTCCCTAAAATAAATCTCTAATATACTTAATTTATCATATGACTTCTTGAGTGAAGCTTGGATATATTAGGGGTACCGTATCAGTTTCTGATCAGATCTTTGTAGTGCTTAACATATGACAGGGCAGATTGATACAATGGCAAGTAATACGGCCAGCCTTACGGACCGACCAAGATACTATGACAGAATACAATGACAAGCAATACGGTCGACCTTGCGGATCGACCGAGATATATTCAGCAGATAAACAACTGATAATATTTTAACAACCTAACATAATTGTCGGGGAATATTCCTTGAGAAACTCCTTTGGAATCTATCTAGTTTTTCATTGATGATTCATCTATAATGGCATCTCCCTCCAATGACTTCAGGAAAAGTTTAAGTTATAAATGACAAAATAGATACATCTGTTGGTACAAAAAAGATTCCTCGGAAGCTCTTTGAGGGACTACTTACCAAACTCTGATGCATGAAGCCACCTCATGGTCACAAAGATCGCGAGAGGTGGTATAAAATGGGGGTCCTCTCTGTTAGCAAGGTACGCAATTTTTGCATTTGAGACCTTCATTCGAGCATCCACTACTATTCTTCTTCCTCGGTACTGACTTAAGCGTTGGAAGGCTTTGCTAGGGACTCCTTCCCTGATTTTTATTCACTAACACTTCATTGGATCATCTGATTGTGCTCATGATCGTTGAGGAGCTTCATCCTAGATCGGAGAATCAACTATTCGTCAACAAACTATCCACCTAAGCCAGCACGCCATCTCCTCAGCCTTCGGACAGGATCAAATTTGGCATCGTCTGTGAGAATCTTCACCTGAATTTGAAGCTACGAGATGGAGGAGGTTGGAAAACTCAACATCGTCACCTTAACACAAGAAGATCTGGAGTTGCTCATCAATGCCAGAGCTCAAAAATTACTTCCACAATAACAACAAACCAACATTAGTAGTACGTTGTCATCACTAAATCTGGCAGCGTCAACAACAGCTCATCAAAGGGAAAGAGGAGTTTAAGAGGAAGTCCCTGCTTGCTTGCTTCCTGCACCTCTGGCGCTCTCGAGCACTTTTTTATACACCGTTGGAACAGTTGTGCCAAGGAAGAGCACTCCAGGAATCTTCTAGAGAAGCACTTGTGCGAGATAAGCACAAAGGAAAAGCCGTAGCCAGCGATAGCTCCCCTGAGTGGATCATTACCCCATTCTCAAAACGGGTGTTGGACGATCCATTGCCAAAACATTATCAAAATTGAACATAAGAGAATATTTGGAGACAACCGACCCGAAAGACCATCTCTTCAAATTTGAGAATGTTTCTCTCCTTCAACAATTTACGGACGACGTTAAATGTCAAATGTTCCTCACCACATTCGGCGGGGCAGCCCAACAATGGTTCAAACGGCTATCAGATAACTCTATTAGTCATTTTAAGGACTTCTGTAAGGTATTTCTATACCATTTCTCCAGCAACTAGAGGTATCACAAAATCCCTTGGAGCCTTTTCTCACTCAAATAGGGGCCCAAAGAGACCATCCGAGCCTATATCAAGAGGTTTAATCAGGTAGCTATGGATGTTCCTATGACCACCTCAGAGATTTTAGTGAGTGTCTTTTCTCAGGGACTCACTGATAATGATTTCTTTTGAGATTTAGTTAGAAAACCTCCAACCAACTTTGATCTACTGATCGAACAAGCAATTGAATTCATCAATGTTGAAGAAGCTTATGCTGTCTGAAAGAAGAAGGGCACCACAACCGCTCCTACTCCAGTCATCGAGTGTCGGGTGTTACTTGCCCCTCCACCTAAAGGACCTCGGGCAGGTCCTTAGTATCATCATCAAGAAGCACAGCCTCAAGTCGTGCAATATGTGGAGGCCCCTCGGGAAGCTCCACGAAAGTGGTGCACATATCATCAGACAACTACTCATAATACGGAGGATTGTTATACTCACGGAATCGACAAAATGATAACCTCAGATATCATTGGCATTCAACAACCCCAAATCAACGACCGTATACATGATAAAATAGCCCACTCAAGATTGAGTATTGGGCGACCGAGTCGTAGCAAGGAACCCTACAAATCTAGGCCAAGCAAACCCAAGTGCATGCCCGAGTTCAACAAGAACAGTCTTCCGCTCGGTAAGAAGAAAACTGCAGTAATGTCATTCGGGGTAATATCAATATGATAGCCGGAGGGCCAACTAATGATGATTCCAACCAAGCAAGGAAGTCACATGATCGATATTTAGTCATTCATGAAGTCAGATGTAGTGTAGAGTGGGCGGTTGGATTCGAAATCAGCTTCAGGCCCAGAGATCTAGAGAGAGTGGAAATACCCCATGATGATGCATTAATAATTAAGGTGTTATAGCCAATTACAATATTTCTTGCACTTTTATTGATATAGGCAGTTCAATTAACATTATCTTTAAACAAGCATTTGACTAGCTGTAAATTAATCCAGGTGAGCTTTAACCCATGACAACTCCTCTGTACGAGTTCACAGGTAATGAGGTGCAACCGCTTGGCCAAATAAAGATGGCTATATCCTTAGGAGAGGAGCCCCTGATGAGAATGCGTCGATCGATCTTCATAGTTATGGACGCACCTTTTGCCTATAATGTCATTTTGGGTCGACCGACCCTAAATGAATTCAGGGTGATCGTTTTAACTTTCTGCCAGAAGATAAAATTCCCTATGGATGACCAGGTGGGGGAGATCAAAGGTGATCAATTGGTAGTGCACAAGTGCTACTTGGAGATAGTGAAGACAGAGGCCAATGTTGCTCAAAAAATGCAAAGGATGGAAGTTAATGCTATTCAAGAAAAGTCACCCGTCCTAGTATATGAAGAAAAAGAAGATGTAAAAATTTAGGTCGGTCGACGGAAGGCCACCACTCAGATAGCAATCAACCTGGCTCTTGAACTTAAGATCGAGCTAGTGGAGTGTCTTATAAGCAATACTGATATGTTTGCCTGGACGTCCAAAGAAGTAACGGGCATGTCTCCAATAGCCATGGAGCATGTACTCCATGTCTATCCTGACATCGGTTCGGTTAAACAAAGAAAGTGAAATTTTAGGGCCGACCAAAATAAAATCATGAAAGAAGAAGTGGACAAGTTATTAGAGGCAGGCTACATCAGGGAAGTGTAGTTCCCGAGTTAGCTAGCTAATGTTGTCCTAGTTTCTAAGCCTGGAAACAAGTGATGGGTTTGTATTCATTTTAGAGATCTTAGCAAGGCTTGCCCAAAGGATTATTATCCACTACCCCGCATCAATCAAGTTGTTGATTCTACCTCTAGCTGCGAATTCATCTGTATCTAGACGCCTATCGAGGATATCACCAAGTTCTACTCATCAAGGAGGACCAAAAAAAGGTGAGCTTCATAACAGCCAAGGGCACTTATTGTTATGATGTTATGCCATTCGAACTAAAGAATACAAGAGCTACTTATCAAAGACTTATGAACAAGATATTTTAAAAGCAAATTGGGTAGAACATGGAAGTCTACGTGGATGATATCCTCATCAAATTTCTCTAGGTGACATATTTGATCAAAGACATAAAAGAAACCTGTAGAACTTTAAGGTAGTACGGGCTCAAGCTCAACCCTTGCAAATGTTTATTCGGAGCTAGAAGTGGAAGATTTCTAGACTACATAGTCACAGAGCAAGGGATCGAAGCCAATCCTAGTAAAGTATAAGCTCTATAGAACATAGCTCCCCCACACAACCTAAAGGAGGTTCAAAAACTGACTGGCCGAATTGCTGCTCTATCTCACTTCATCTCTCGATCCGTTGATCAAAGTCTGCCTTTCTTCAAGATACTTTGTCGAGCAACCAAATTCCAGTGGGATGCCAACTATGACAAGGCGTTCGAGGAGCTGAAGAATTATTTATCAGATCTGCCCATCCTAGTTAAGCCAATAATGGATGAAACTTTATGGGTTTACTTGTTAGCTAATGAACATGTTATTGGTTCAGTGTTGGTGAGGTAGGAGGAAAAAGAGCAATAACCTGTATACTTTTTGAGCCATTTATTAAAGGGAGTAGAGTGTCACTACACCGAACTCAAGGAATTAATGTATGGATTGGTCTTAGCTACTTGAAGGTTGCATCTTTATTTTTTGTCACATTCAATCATCGTTAGGGGTGAGCATTCAGTTAATTTGGTCCATAAATTAACCGAATTAACCGAAAACCGATTTAGTGTTGGCTAACCGAATCAAATCAAAATTTTACTAAAACTGAATTAACTGAATCAGTTATTTCAGTTAACACCGAATTAACTAAATTTGTTTAAAATAACAATAAAAAGAATTTATATAAAATTAATATCAAATTAACCGAATGCTCACCCCTAATCATCGTATTAACTAACAACACTTTAGGTCGAGTGCTTATTAACCCTGAAGCATCTGTAAGATTGATCAAATGGACAACTGAACTTAGTGAGTATAATATATAATACCAACCTCGTGTAGCCATCAATGCTCAGGCCTTAGCTAACTTCATAACAGAAGTACACGGCCTTGAAACCGAGGAAACTTAGAAGATATACGTAGATGGATCATCTACTCGGTAGAGTAGTGGGATAGGTATTCTTGTTATATCACCCAAGGAAGATCGAATGTAATTATCTATTTGATTAAATTACCGAGAAACTAATAATGAAGTAGAATATGAGGGATTAATAGTAGGACTATGTTGGTGCAAGGGGGCCGGCAAGAGGGGGGTGAATTGCCTGAAAAATTAAAGTATACCCTCCTCAAGACTATCAACTCAAAAATGCAACACTAATAAAATAAAAAGCAGAAATAAAAGAGGAGATAGAATTTTAACTTGGTTACAACCAAGACGGTTGTTAATCCAAGGCGGTTGAACAACTCTACTAGAATATCTCCTTCACTATAGGCGGAGAAGCCTTTTTACACACTTAGAATGCTCAGAAGTTGCTAGGAATGATTACAGAGTTGATTGTTTGAATGAATGAATATTTCCTAGCTCCAGGGGCCTTTATATAGCTCCTGGAAAGTCTATCCCGAGGGTCCAAGGCGCCTCCAATAAGGTTCAAGGTGCCTCCAACCATGTCAAGCGGATAAAACTCTATCCGCGCACAAACGGTTGAGTTGACCAGCTTGGAGGCGCCTCATGTAGTGTTGAAGGCGCCTCCATTATTGAAGGCGCCTTCAACACTTGTTGGAGGTGCCTTGAGCAGTGAGGTCAGCTCACTTCGTTTTCTTTTCTTCTTCCGAAGCTTCGATCGCTTGGGTGATTTCGGCCATCCGAAATAGGGCTCACCCGAACCCAATTCCTGACCTTCTCCTCGAGCAGGCTTCCGTCCCTCGAACGTCACACACGTTCTTCTCTCCCACAGGTGTACTCTTCCGCAGCTCTCTCATCCTTCGGACGTACCGAGCCCATCGGCTCTCTTCCCATGTCGTCTTTCTCGCTAGCTGCGTCTTCCGCTCGACTTCCTGCGCTCCTAAGTTCCTGCACACTTAGACACAGGGATCAAATAACAACAGGACCTAACATAACTTGGTTGATCACATCAAAATAACCATGGGGTCCAACAATCTCCCCCTTTTTGATGTGCATCAACCCAAGTCAAGTTAGAGTATAAAAATAAATAGTAATTTTAAGGAAATTACTAACTAACAGTTTAAGCATAAGAATTGTAATACAAATTGGCAACAAAAAAAAATTTAAAATTCTCAATTTTCCTAAATTCTCCTAGACTTGTACCTAACTCTCCCCTTTGATCACAGAAAAAATCGGGGTATAAAATATTTTCAAAATAAATTCAAAGTTATTTAGTAGAGATGTGAAAAATCTCTAAGTCTTTGGAAAAATTTCTAAGTCAAAGTTTAATATTTAAATCATTTAAAACACTTATTTTTAAAAGATTTCTAAGTCTTTTAAAAAATTTTCTAAGTCTTTTGAAAACATTTCTAAGTAAAAGTTTAATATTTAAAATCATTTAAAAAACTTAGTCTTTTTAATTTCAAAAATATGTTTAAAAAAACTTTTCAATGCATTATTCCATTCTTATTTTAACGTTTTTACCAGAAAGTTAATTAAATATTCCATTTCTATATTTGGCTTCCAGGCAGTGGCGAGGCACTAAGCCTTTTTGGTTATTAGAGAAACAACCACTTTCTAGTCAAAGCCGCATAAGGAAACTCATTATTTAATTTTCTCTCTTAAAGCCTATAATTTTAAAAATAATCAGTCTAACACGGATTTTGGAACCCAATAGAGGTTCCTTCCTACAGGGTTATTTAAAAACTTAGGGGGTATATAACTTTTGGGCACTTTTCTAAGTTGACCCTGATATTTTTTAATATACCAATTCAATTTTCCATAAATTCTAATTTTTGATTTGGGAAATTTATTTAAGCATGCATTATTTTTTAATTTTTCAACTTCAATTTTTAATTTTTCATTTTCTGATTTTAGATTGTCGTACATCTCAAGTGGGCATGCCTTTGCTAATTTCATTTTCAATTCGGTATTTTATTTTTCTAATTTTGCTAGATCTTTCGTAAGTAATTTGATAAATTGAAAGGACTGAGTAGGAGTGAGATCACGTACCTTACTTACCTTAACGGTGATGCTCCCCCTTCGTCGCAGTTTTCTTCTTCTTCTGATATTCCTCCCCCTTCATCTATGCTCATCTCTGAGCTTGAGTCATCTTCGAATAGATGGTTGGCCATCAGTGCTAATCCTGAGAAGACTTCGGCTTCTGATTCGGAGGATGAAGAATCATCCCATGTGGTCTTCAGACTCTTGCGTGTAGAGGACGTCGGTCTTTGAGGTTTTTCCTTGTGCCTTTTCTTCAACTTGGCACAGTCATCCTTGATGTGTCCTTACTTGTAGCAGTTGTAGCATCGGATCGTCCTTCTGTTGCGTTGATGTTTCCTTGACTGCGATTTAAACTTATTAGTCTTAACGAACTTATTTAATTTTCTTACCAAAAGAGCCGCTTCAGTTTCGTCAATCGACGCTTCGGAGTCGGGATCGTCCTTTTCGGCTTGTAGGACAATGTTGAGGTTCAACTTTTCTACTTGTTGAGGCTCTGCAAGTTGAGACTCGTGAAGTTCGAAGGTAGAAAATAAACTTTCTAAGCTACTTACCTCAAAGTCCTTAGAGATGTTGTAAGCATCTACTAAGGAAGCCCACTTTGGAGTCCTTGGGAAGGTGTTGAGTGCATACCGGATGGAATCTCAATTTGTTACCGATTCGCCGAGATTTGTCAGTTGCGTTATCAGCTCCTTGATTCTCGCTTGGAGTTGCGCTACCTTCTCGCCGGTGTTCATCCGGAGATTCGTCAGCTGAGTCCGGAGAATATCACGCCTCGCTAGCTTTGCTTCTCAGGTGCCTTCGTGGAGCTCCAGGAATTTATCCTAGAGGTCTTTGGCGGAGTCGTAGCTTCCGATCCGACTTACCTCCTGGGGCGGCAGAACACTGAGTAGGTGAAATTTCGCCTTTCCGTTGGCCACGAAATCGACCTGCTCCTTCTTCGTCCAGTTGCATTCTTCTCTGTCTTTTGACGCTGTATATCCATATTTCATTACTAAAAGAATATCGAATTCGGTCTTAAAAAATACCTCCATTTTACGTTTCCACGTAGTGAAGTCTCCGTCGAACTTCGGGGGATGAATATTCGCTCCAGCCATCGTCTTGATCTTTGTGCTTCAGTTGGCGGTTAGTCCTTCTGAGACGGTCGAGCTCTGATACCACTTGTTGGTGCAGTGGGGTCGGCAAGAGGGGGGTGACTTGCCTGAAAAATTAAAGTATACCCTCCTCAAGACTTTCAACTTAAAAATGCAACACTAATAAAATAAAAAGCAGAAATAAAAGAGGAGACAGAATTTTAACTTGGTTACAACCAAGACGGTTATTAATCCGAGGCGGTCAAACAACTCTACTAGAATATCTCCTTCACTGTAGGTGGAGAAGCCTTTTTACATACTTAGAACGCTCAGAAGTTGCTAGGAATGATTACAGAGTTGATTGCTTGAATGAATGAATATTTACTAGCTCCAGGGGCCTTTATATAGCTCCTGGAAAGTCTATCCTGAGGGTCCAAGGCGCCTCCAACAAGGTTCAAGGCGCCTCCAACCAAGTCAAGTGGATAAAACTCTATCCGTGCACAAACGGTCGAGTTGACCAGCTTGGAGGTGCCTCAAGTAGTGTTGAAGGCGCCTCCATTGTTGAAGGCGCCTTCAACACTTGTTGGAGGCGCCTTGAGCTGTGAGGTCAGCTCACTTTGTCTTCTTTTCTTCTTTCGAAGCTCTGATCGCTTGGGTGATTTTGGCCAACCGAAATAGGGCTCACCCGAACCTAATTCCCGGCCTTCTCCTCGAGCATGCTTCCGTCCCGGCTTTACGTTCCTCGAACGTCGCACACGTTCTTCTCACCCACTGGTGTACTCTTCCGCAGCTCTCTTGTCCTTCGCACACACCAAGCCCGTCGGCTCTCTTCCCGTGTCATCCTTCTCGCTAGCTGCGTCTTCCGCTCGACTTCCTGCGCTCCTAACTTCCTGCACACTTAGACACAGGGATCAAATAACAACAGGACCTAACCTAACTTGGTTGATCACATCAAAATAACCACGGGGTCCAACAGACTGCAGGCTACAAGACACGTAGGAGCCACCCGAGTTTAATCTACTCAGATTCTCAATTGGTGGCTCAACAATTGTCTGATAATTTTGAGATTAATAATGTGCGACTTAAGTTATATGCAGAAGCATTTGACAAATTAAAAGTTGAATTTTAGGAAGTGATTATACAGAAGATTTCCTAATCAGATAATCAAATAACATATAAGTTAACTAAATTAGCTTCTATCATCATAAGCTTGTGGAGCAAACATTATTAGTGGCTTGCATTGAGCGACAAGCTAACCTGGAGCTACAGAGTGACTAAAGAACACTAATTATCTTATTCTTACAACAGGGGACTCTATCCACTGACGAGGAGCAAGTACAGGTACTCAAGAAAAGAGCTAATCAATTTACTATGATTAGGGATCATCTTTATAAGAGAGTCTTTTCTTGTCCTTTACTCAAATGCATCGGGACAAACAATGTGCAGTACATCTTGTAAGAAGTGCACTAGGATTCCTGTGGAGGTCGTGCAGGAGGTTGTTCACTTGCATGAAAATATTATTGGCTAGGTATTTTTGGCTTACTCTACAAGCTGATGCATCTTAATTAGTAAGGACATGTTTATCTTGTCAGAAGCATCAAAACATTTCACATCATCCCATAGAATTGCTTAAGATCTCAATGGTTTCTTGCCCATTTGATTAGTGGGGGATGGATATAGTAGGGTCATTTCCCATTGCATCTGCTTAAAGGAGATTTTTGCTCACAGTAGTAGATTATTTCTCAAAATGGGCGAAAGCTAAGCCCTTATCTAAAATAACTGAGCACGTGGTTATTAAATTCTTATGGCAAAATATTATCTGCAGATTTGATATTCCACATAAGCTGGTTTCCAATAATAGAAGGCAATTCCAAGGCAGACGAATTAGAGAATGGTGTCTGGGGTATGACATTACACAGACCTTCACTTTTGTAACTTATCCGCAGAGCAATGGACAAGCTGAAGTAACAAACAGAGAAATTATCAAAGGGCTCAAGACTAAATTAGATCATGTTGGGGGCAATTGGGTGGATGAATTACCTAGTGTGTCATAGACATATCGCACAACTCCTCGAGAATCAACAAGTATAACTCCTTTCCACTTAGTTGATGGTGGTGAGGTAGTGGTCCCGGTCGAGATAGGGATAGAATCTGATCACAGATGTTTATATGGTGAAGATAATGTCGACTGACATTTTATGGAGCTTGACCTGATGAAAGAAGTTCGAGATAAGACAACAACTTGACTTATGTCATACCATCAAAAGATGAGGCAGAATTATAACAGAAGGGTTATTCCTAGATTTTTTTAGGTGGGAGATTTGGTTTGGAAGTGCATCAAGCTGGTCGGGGACATTAATAAACTAGAGCCACAATGGGAAGACCATTCAAGGTGATAAAAAAGCTCACCTCTGGTTCTTATTATCTTGAAGATGCTGAGGGCCAGAGATTGGACAGACCTTGGAGTGTTAATCATCTACAACCTTATAAAGCTTAACAAGTACGCCTATAATTTACTTCTATATTTTTTTTTCAACTTTTATACATTCAATAAAAAGTGTAGCTGGGCTCATCTCAATCGAACTGCGACTTTAAACTCTACACAGTCGAATGCGACTTTAAACTCTACACAGTCAAACTATGACTTTAAACTCTACACAATCGAATGCAACTTTAAAGTCTACACAGTCTAACGAGACCTTAAACTCTACACAATCGAACTACAACTTTAAACTCTACACAATCGAACATGACTTTAAACTCTACACAATCGAACATGACTTTAATCTCTACACAATCGAACTGTGACTTTAAACTTTACACAGTCGAATGCGACTTTAAACTTTACACAGTCGAACGTGACTTTAAACTCTACACAGTCAAATTGCGACTTTAAGCTCTACATAGTCAAACTTGACTTTAAACTCTATACAGTCGAACGACGACTTTAAATTCTATACAGTCAAATTGTGACTTTAAACTCTACACAGTTGAACTGTGACTTTAAACTCTTTACAGTCGAATGGTGACTTTAAACTCTATATAGTCAAGTGTGATTTTAAACTCAGGTTATAAACAAGTATTCATCATGGACGGATTTTAACATCAAGGGCTTATAGATGTCCGACCTATTTATTTTGCTAGCATTATGTTCTCACCCAGCTTATAATCCAGTCTGGGAATTTATTATGAAAGCTGCTTATATATGTTCGACCTACTTATTTTGCTCGGCATTATGTTCTTACCTAGCTTATCATTCAGTCCGAAAATTCATTATGAAAGCTGCTAATATATGTCTAGCCTGCTCATTTCACTCAGTATTATGTTCTTGCCCAGCTTATCATTGAGTCCCAATATTTATTATAAAAATAGTTTATAAAAGTCCGGCATGTTTATTTCGCTCGACATTATGTTATCACCCAACTTATCATTTAGTCTGGGGATTCATGCTGAAAATTACTTATAAATGTCCAGCCTGTTTATTTCGCTCAACATTATGTCCTCACACTGATTATCATTCAGTCTAGGGATTCATTATGAAAATTGTTTATAAATGTCTAGCCTGTTTATTTCGCTCAGCCTTATGTTTTTGCCTAGCTTATTACACAATCCAGGAATTTATTATGAAAAGTACTTATAAAAGTTCAATTGGTTTATTTCTTTTAGCACTATGTATCTGTCAGGCTCATTATTTCATCTAAGGATTCATTATGAAGATTACTTGGTAATATATGGAAGTTAAGTTATTTTACTCAGTGTTTTTACCGCTCCTGGCATTTTATATGGATTAAACTATACTGCACAAGGAACACACAAGGGATATAATCTTATCAGTAACATTGGTGGTTCTGATGATACATAAAGAGAACAGGTGTATCCAATAATATTTTATACCAGTTTAGTATTTAATAATGATTTTCATGCACAACTTTCATACATAGCTTAGTATTCAATAATATCGATCTCATACACAGCCTAGTATTTAATAGTTACATGACCCCATATAACAAAAAAAAACTTCAATCAAACTTGCTCAAGAGATCCACTGGGAGCTCTCTAAGGAGTCGATATTGGTCTATACATTGATGAGAGGGTTCTAAGGATAGGTGACCGCTCTCTTGTAATTGTTGAATCACTCCCCCCATAGCATGGTCTAGTGTTCCGGAAAATCTCTTAGCTAATTTTCTCTTAAAATCTAGGGAGTCTAAAGAAGCTCTTCTCCCTACATCTATGCATTCCTCCTCCCCAGCTTTGTAAGTAGATAATTCAGCCCGGGCGACATTTGTTTCAGTCTTTGCAGTGTCCAACTGGGCTTGGAGGGATTCTATCTAAGATTCTCGTGCATCTAATTCCATTTGTTGTTGTAGTAGCATAAAATTCTTACTAGATAGTTCTTGAATTAGCTCAGGAGAACGGGATGAATGTCTAATCCTTAACTCTTCTTGTCACGCCTCGAGGGTAAGGTTGTTCAATAAAAAATCGAACAACACCTCTCCTATAGCAGTGGCAAATGAAACCAGTTGTAACGACCCACCTTCCTTACTACTATCACTCTCTAGAGGTGGACGCTACTTAACTGCTAACTCTACTTAACTGGTGTGATCGAAACCACGAGGAATCTCTACCGAAAAATTTCGGCAGAGTCTCCCCTGTACCGGTGACCATATCCGTAAATACATACAGAGTATACTCAGCCACAGGCGGCTGGAACATATATTTTCACAACCACGCAGTTTAATAAATCAAATCATGCAAGTAATGAAAAGCGGAAACATAACTTCCTACTACAAAATTTTCTTATCAACTTAATAAGAAATTAAGCTAAACAAATTCTTAAACTAAGTGAGTTCTTTAGCTAAGTCTCAAGGATCTCCATAGTCCACACATCACACACCGTCACAGCATCTCCTTGTCGCCTTCTTCCTTATACTTTAGCTTTTCCTTTATCTGCAGTAGGAGGAAAATAGTATCTATAAGCTAAAAGCTTAGTGAGCGCTATCCTACTCACAAAAACTCGATATGCATGTATATAAATAAAAACATGCTAAAACAGAATGTTAACATGTAAAGCTACTCATGCTCATAAATAGCAAAGAAATCAACTAACTGAAAAGCTAACATGTATAGCTACTCATGCTCATAAATAGCAAAGGAATCATGCTAACTGAAATACTAAACATGTATAGCTAATCATGCTCATAAATAGCAAAGGAATCATACTAACTGAAATACTAAACATGTACAACTAATCATAGAACTATCATGTGTATCAATAGGAAACTGAACTGATACTTAAGTTGAACTAATTAATGCTAAACTGAGTCTAACTTGTATTCACATAACTAATTTGTGAAGTTTTGAAAACTATTTACATAATAGATCAAAATAGTAATCATGCTGCTGATGGGCCCGGCAACTGTACTTGCTGTGCGCGCATCCCTAACTAAACCCGGGATTGCAAGTTCCGAGTCTAGTAGGGTTTACTAGGTTATCTAAACCTAGGGACGACTATGGGAGCCCAACCCAATGGATATCTAATCCAGTACAGTGCCACTGCTGAAAATAAAATACTGATTTCATAGCTAATTTTCTTACCTTGCTTTAACTAGGTTATCTGAACCTAGAGGTGATTGTGGGAGCCCACCCATTGGACCGTAGTCCTATATAAGCTGAAGCAAGACTAAATAAGTTATTTTAAATGCTTCTACTGCATTAACTGAGCTATTAAAATGCCTACTGTAGCATTATATTGAGCTAAGCATTTTATCAAGCACTTGGTGTGCACTAGAACACACCCACTGCTCTACTTAATGAAAATCTGTACTGCGATACTTTAAGCATGCTTACATAAAAATAAAAATAAAGCCTATTAAAATCTGCATACTTTACTTATAAAAATCTGCATGCTATAAAAATAGAACTGCTCATGTTATTCCAATAGCAAATAGGAAACTAGAACAACTTAAGCATGCTGTGAAAGTAAAACCAATTCAACTACTAGGCATGCAATAGAATCTAGAAAATAAAGGAATCGTTGCTGCATGGAATTAACAGAATATCATGCTTCATCAGGAAATACTAAACAACAATGAAAACTAAAACTGCTCATGCTTGAAAACAGCAAAAGAAAAGAACCCGAAATCAATAGCAAATGGGAACTAAAAGATCTACTCATGTATATCTATATAAACTAAATTCACAATGCTGTTAACATCTAATCAACTTATTCATTTCCAAAAGATACAGAATTAATAGCTTGCTTTAGATACCCAAGGAATTAAGTACAGTCAATCCTGTACACTGCTCTAAATAAATCCATTAATCTATCATTAAGGAAACCAACAGATTAAACTAACTCATAATACTCAATGTGCATATATATGTATATACATCAAAACTGAAACTTAAATGCTTAATAAACACATGCTGGTCCAGTAAGCTATAAAGGAAATCAAATTGGCATGTCTAATTAAGCTACAAATGAATAAGTCTACTAAGGAACATAAACAAATAAAACAATTTGTTCCAAAATCTGAAAGCATCACTAAGGAACATAAACAACCTTGAATCCGATCCAAAATTTGCTCACAAGATAATCTGCATACTACCAATGAATTTCTGCATATAGGCTTGCTAAAAATTGCCATTTACCAAAATAATTCTGCTGCTATCTAAAGTTGATACGTGGATATGATGATACACTAGAACCTACAAGGAACCAAAGCATGATTGTTCTTCTTGTTATGTGCCAAGGCAACAAACTAAACGGAAATCACTGCTGTATGGCTTCAAATTCAAGGGAAACAAGATCCGAAACTTACTATGCTAACCAAAACCTCAACAAGACTTAAGCTGAATACCAAAGCTTTAGATCTGAAAACTAGGGTTCTATGGCTACTTCAACCTTTAGAGCAATAAGGAAGAAAATCACGGAAAACAAGAATCCGAAAGCCATGAGAACGAATCAAAGCTCGGAACAACTCCTACTGCAGGTGAGTAGCAACTCACCTCGTTGTTCTTGGACTTACAACCGGAGAGAAAAGGCTGCTAGGATTCGGAGAAGTTGTTTCCTCAAAGATCTCTTGGTATCTACTTGTTCTTCTCGACGAGGGGATCACGAAGGTGTGGAGATCTCGCCGGAAAAAGTCCTCGTCGGCCGCCGGAGATGAGCCCTAGATTCGGCTCTGTTTCCGCCCGAGAGCCGGCGCCGTCGCGAGGGAAGGGTGAGGAAAAGTTTAGGTTTCGGGAATAAGAAATTAACCCTTTATAACCTAGGTTTTATTTCTGCTCCTTACTATAACTTAAATACATCTCGCTTCATACTTGGTTAACAACTCACGCGTAGCCCAGTTGGTTGGCTGTGTTTGGTTCATGGTTGGAGTCGCGGGTTCGAATCCCGCCGAACCCCCTTTTTATTCCAATTTATTTCCTATTCCGTTTCCTATTAACTATTACTTAAATAAATTTCATTCCCTTATTAATCAGCAATGCTTGCTGGGACACTTGGTTAGCCGCTCCGCTTAAAGCATTTGCTGCGGCCGTAGGTTGTCGGGTCAAGCCTTGGCATCAGGAAATTTTCTGCAACCTTTTTAAACCTAAGGTATTTCTGTTTCAAATAGAGCTTATATATATTTCGTTCCATATATGTTCACAAACCACTGGTGGAACAGTTGGCTAGCCAAATTTGCTTAAGGTTCTGCTTAATCGGAGGTCTCCAGTTCGAATCTCGGCTTGGACCACATTTTTGCTGAAACTTCTTTCGTTTAGTAAAAATACCAAACGACCTCCAAAAATTACATAAAAATATTCTAAAAATCTCTAAAATATTTCTATAGTATTTCTAAATTTTTATAAGGACTTTTAGGACTCCAAATATTGAAATTTGGGGTGTTACACCAGTATACATTGCCACAAGGCTATCCACAAACTAATAGCAGCTCACATGGCTGGATATAACCACAACCACCCAGTTTATAAGCAACCCACATGCCCAAAACAAAAGAACAGCGAAAGTCACAAAACAACCATCACAAAGCCACAAAATAACCACTTGCAAGTCGACCTAGCTTGACACAATACCAACAAACCAAAATACACGCAACCACAAGACTGAACTCCAGATCCGCATTGTTTTATTATAATAACAAATTCACAAATTCAAAGCAGAAAATAAAACCAAAAAACCATCCTCGAATATGACGTGAGATCGACAGTCAGGAATCCTCCAAGTGTCCATGTATCATCTACCTGTTCCCTGGTGAAAGATAAACCAGATCATGGGGTGGTGAATGTTGGGACTTAGCGGGTAATAGACAAATAGTGCATGAGCATAATAAAGAACTAGAGATACAAAGGTATACAGTCTTAAGGGTACAATAGTAGATACTACAGTGATAGCATAGCAAATGTCCATACCTAAAACCATATCTTAGGCTAGTACTATGAGGTTAGGGGTAGTGAGGTTCTGCTCATAACTACAAAGGTATCATGTAAGGTAATTACAAACTACCAATAAGTAAGACAGCGCCTAACACAAGCAACAGGTATATATCTCCCCATATATGAGTATATCACATAGATATAATAGGAGAAATGCATAATTAAACTACCAACTGCATAATTAAATAAAGTAATAACAGCGTATGCACGGATGATCACTCCCGCCCACCCCTTTGCACCATGACCCCTGTATGGTCGAGAGGTCAGGTCAATGATAAACTATACACCACTCTAGCTACCATTACTCTCGAGTGACCGAGGGGACAGTTGCATAGTAGCTAACTAGCTACGTAGCGATAGTAGTCCTACTGCACGTAACTCCAACTATTACTACCCATGAGTGAGTGAGTGGGGCATGACAGGACAAGTGACACACTCCAGCTACCACTACCCATGAGTGACCTAGTGTGTGGTCCTGACTGACGACTCTCTCACACTACAAAGGAGACAATGGTAGTCAGTATACATGCAATGATAGGATGCGTAAGATGCAATAGTCATTAATATATAAACAGAGATCAGGTATGCTACATAAAGCACGCATGCTCAATAAAATACATGAATAAATAGCAGTCAAGCAAGTAAATATGGTATCTAGTATCTGTTAAATGTCATGGATAGCAACGTGAGACTGTATAGATATCAAATTAATTATCTCAAAGGTTGAGTGGATAAAGTATCAAGCACAGGAAAATAATACGAGTGGAGTTAAGGTAAACTTAACAATTATATGAATAGAGCTCATGTACTAAGGTCGAATAACTAAAGAGACAAAACAGAAAGTACCCGCCTCAAATGTAGCACGTGTTGAATATTATCCCCATGTCAAGCGGCTTGTAGTAAATCAAAGTCCTGTAACAACACACACACACACACACACACGCGCGCACACAGACACACACACACACACACATGTGTAACAAATGGCTAAAGCAAACTTCCTATTTATTCCAAGAAACCTTGATTTATTCGTTAAACCTTGATTAATTAACAAATCAGATTTAAGCCAAATCCTAATTCAAATCCATCCCTTAACTAGTCAGATTGTTTTATTTCGCAATCGACGCTCCTTGTGATCCAAAATCCACACTGGAACCTCCTCATAAGTTGTATCTGGCTAAAGTGTGATCAACACATCTATTAGAATATGCGTAGGGTGTGACACATACTTCCTCAACATAGATACATGGAATACATTATGCACCCTAGCAAGTGACGGTGGCAGTGCCAGTCGATAAGCTACCCCACCTATCCTTTCAAGTATCTGAAATGGTCTAATGTAACGAGGAGCTAACTTACCTTTCAATCCAAACCTTTTAACCCCTCTGGTGGGGGACACTTGCAAGAACACATGATCATCCACAGAAAACTCTAGAGGTTCGTCTCCGATCAGCATAGCTTTTCTGTCGATCCTGGGCTTCTGACATTCTACGTCTAATAGTGCAAACCAACTCCGTGTCACGCTGAATGCTCTGTGTCCCAAGATTTGCGGTTCCCCAACTTCCTCCCATAAGATGGGAGGCCTCCATGCTCTGCCATACAATGCCTCAAATGGTGCCATCTGAATCGCCGAGTGATAACTATTATTGTAGCAAACTCAACTAAGTATAGATGATCCTCCCAACCAACTCTGAAATCGAAAATGCACGATTTTAACAGATCTTCTAACGTCTATATAGTGCGCTTAAATTGTCCATCCATCTAAGGATGAAAGGCTGTACTAAAACGAAGCTCTGTACCCATGGCTTCTGAAGACTCTGCTAAAATCGAGAATTATGTGTTAACCGTAAGTGTACGGTTGTCATCAAGTAATAAAATTTATAAATGTCGATCCCATGAGGACTAAAGATTAAATGCAAGTCAGTTCTGTACTTTGAGTTTGACTAGACAAGATCGATAAGTGTTTATCTAGAGATTTTTAACTAATATCGTAAAGTAAAAGGAAGAAAATCGAGGAAGTCTTTAAATTAGAAAGTGTTCTAGGCCGTTGGTTTCGTTGTAATGGTGGATGTTATGCTATGAATTCACCCTTCTCTAGTTCTCTACTTATATGTTTGCAGGACAGTCTAAGTCAATACTAAATCCCACCCCACGATGGTGTATCAAAGTACTCTCCCTGCCAGTAACTAGATATGCCATTAAGTGAAGAAGTAACTTAGAGAATTTAGATTTTCAATAGAGTGCCTCCTGTCACAAGGTCTCCCCTGGGTATACGTCTCTAGATTACATAGTCACTTGCATAGCATATGATTAGAGAAAGCCCATTAGGTCAAGTAAAAGACTAATCTATACATAGAATTATTCTCCCCTAGGAGGTTATGACCCATATAGAAGGATAATTACTTTAGATACTAAACTTTGAAACAAGCATCCTAAAGCCATGCCGAACTATATCAGATCACACACTCAAATGAGACACCAATTTATGCATCTATTTAATGAAAGTTCAGGTTCATGCTCAACTCTAGACACACAGCAATGTATCTAGTATGAAATTTAGATCTATACATACAAAAATGCGATCTAGATATACAAATTCAAGTCCATAAAAGGTAGTCTTCTTACAAGCATTTCATCAAACAGAACAAGTACACACAAGCTTCATCAAACTAGGGAATTGAAAATTCAATAGAGTTTATAACATCCACACATTATAATTTCTACCTACATCATAGAACAATAAAGATCTACTCAATAATAGATATAAATGTAATCCAAAGACTCAAATACATAAAAATTCCAAATCCCTAAAAAAAAGGGAGTAGAAACTTAGCCTTGATGTCGAGTGAAACCTTTTGATACAAATCTTGGAATGCTGATGAGGATAGAGCAGTAGAATGACCTCGGATCATCCAGATGACGACTCCAAATACAGGGATTTGACTTAGATGCTCTCCTCCCGTCCACCAAGCTCCCCCCCCCCTCTTAGGAAGGAGATGAAGTGACCCTTTTATAAGGGTGAGGCATAGGGTGGTCGTGCCTCTAGGGATAGCTAAATCATCTCTTGCTACCTGCCCATGCCTAGAGGCACGACTAGAGCCAAGTTGGCTCTAGCTCAAATAGCTTAGTCGTGCCAAGAGGCATGACCAAAGCTCTCCTTTGGCTACTTAGCTGTGCTTTTTAGCATGGCTCGGGCAGAGGTTGCCCTGTTTTGCCTTCATGGTCGTGCCATTTGGCATAGCCTGTTCTTTAAAACTGGACATCCGGAGACGTGGTTATGCTTCAAGGCATAGCCAAACCCATTCTAGCTCTAGAATGTTGCATGGGCAAGCTCTCTAGTCGTGTCTTTTGGCACGGCTAGATCCATTCCTGCTTTGGATCTCTTCCTTGGCATTGTCATTTGACACGGTAGCCTTCCTTTCTTGTTCCTTAGCTGTGCCCAATGGCACGACCATCCCCCCCAGGCCATGCCTCAAGGCATGGCCAGGTCAAATTTGGTTCCATAATGGTTGTTGCTTGCTCCTTTGCCTTGAGCACTCCATTCCTTGGCTTTTCTCTTGATGGGTGGCCAAAGCTAGGTCCCAGTCTTCACAAATGATATTCCTTTGTGCTTTTAGAATCCATTTCCACTCCAGGCTACTCCTGAAAATGAAAACAGACTCTGAGCATATCTCTAAATGCAAGATAGTAATTATGCTAAAATTAATATGATACAGGGTGCAAAAGTATAGATCATAGACAATGAATGCAAGAAGATGTTTGTTAAACCCTACAAAATAACATATATAATCTACGCACATCACACTCCCATACTTAAATCTTTGCTTGTCCTCAAGCAAACTCTGGAATCTAGATTCATGAGTTAAAATGTGTATACCTAATAATTTTATCCATTTCTATCAAACTAGCAAAACCAATGAGCATAATCAAGAATGGTCTAAAATAAAGCACTCGATTGTTATCAAACAAAATTCTGCAGTCTAGAAACATATATAGGAATAAGTGCATCATAATCCTTGGTGAATCAACTTAACTCTATCAAACAATATCAATAATGAGCATGATCATAAATAGATTTAATCTTGGCCTATGAATAATTTCTCCGTGCTCAGTGTAGATCATGGCCTAAATTCCTCAAGTATTAACTCCTAATCCTAATTAAGTCATCACTAAACCATCTTTTCTTTTCATTCCCAATAGAAGCACTGCTTGGTTCATCTATCCTAAATCTATGCAAGGTCTAAAGAATATGCTTGATATCAAGAGAAACCAAGTATTCGTTTCTCAATAACCTAACTTGGTCTCAAAGGGGCAAACAACTATTTTCCATTCACAATAATAAATTTTTCAATCCCTTATTTCATAAACTTTTTTTTCCCATCAATTGCACATTTGTAAAGATGCAATTGGTGGGATTTACATTTTTCCAAATGAGTTTTAATAATTCAAGCATCAATCTAATGACCAAGATGTAGTTAAAAAATCCCCATGAAAATTCAAGTACTCATCAAGTCTAATGAATCATGACTATTTTCAAAACTGTCAACTATCAAAATAAGGCAAAGTGTAAAGAGATCCTTAAGCTAGACTAGAATCAAATCTTTTCGATGAAATCCAATGTTCATGTCCTGGTATTGAAGATAGAGAAAAATAGATCACCAAACATACTAGCACTAATTACCGATCATATGGATCTAAGCAATAAACGTGCGAAAAAATTTGTTATTAAACAAATGCTATGCTCATTCTGATTCATTAAATATAGAAAAAATTAATCACTACATATACTAGCATTAAAAAAATGTAACTCATGAAATTCAGATAATAAACATGCTAGAAGTTTACTCTTAGACAAGTCAACAGTAATAATGTCAATAGCGTAACTAAAATGCCTCAAAACATGAGAGAAAATAAGGTGCAACCATACATACCCCCCCATACTTGGATACTTCATTGTCCTCAATGAAAGTAAAACTATGGGGGTGGGTAATTAAAGGGGGAGGGAATTGGGTAGATCTATCACTCATTGAAAACTGACTACCTGAAGGAAGTCTGCTCTCTTGCCCAGGGAGATATCTAGGGACTCTAGGGAGGTGACTTATGTTCTCATGGTAACGGTATATCGAGGTCACCTACTGACTAGTGATATCCATGGAGTCCATGAATTTATTCATTCTCTCTTGGTGAGTGTAATAGTCTCCCACAAAATTAGATACCCTACTATAGAAATTATCCCTCTTCTGAAATTGATCCTGTACATATTGGAATTGATCATGAGTGAAGTCATAGTGATCCTCTAACATCTTATGAGAAATATCTCACTTCTCATAAAGAGAGTCCAATGATGTATGGAAAGTAGAGAAATCAAAACTAGAAGGACCCGTACTGCCATAAGCAAATGAATGTCTAACCGGGTCAAGAAATCTGACTGACGACGGGCCTCTAGACGAGGGAAATTCATGATGCTTTCTAGGGGATGCTGAGGAACCGAGAACTAGATCTTTGATAATCCAATTATTTCGGTTGTGAATTATTGTGGAGTCAAGATTTGGTAAAGGGATAGGGAGCCCATCCATTCTAGGAAAACTAAACCCATTTTTGTCCGGACAAATCAGCCTCATTGCTAAGCATGTGTCAATATCTATTTTGATATTGCCATGTATAGCTTCTAGTCCCGAGAGATCTAGCTCGAGTTTCTTAGCAATGGTTGTAATGTACCCCCTAAATACAATTGCCCCCGAGTTTGCCTTACCCTCCCTCTGCATAGTTTGTAAAAAAGTAGAACTCTCCATCAAATTCAACTTGGTGAACCATTGCCCATATAGAGTAAAGCTCCACTTTCCTTACCACTTTGTGACTCTTAACTCTACCATAGATTGTCTTGCTCATAACACGGTGGAGGTAACGAAAGATGGGGTTTTGTATTTGGGAGGCTTTAGATCTAGATGGGTCTTGGGGTTCATTCAGACCGGTGATTAAACTCCAAAAGGAGTTAGCATTATATCTAGAATCAAACTTGCGAGGCACCCCTATGGGTAATCCAAAATAACTATTAAATTCATACAGAGTCCAAAGATAATCATGATTCATTAATCTAAAACTAATTTGTCCATCATGATCATCATCAAAAGTGAAATTAGATTCTAAAGTACTCAAAAATTCAAGGGCAAATCGTGGGTAGGTTGGTTCACTAGTATACATCATGTCACTCCAGTCTAGATTACCAATCAAACAATCCACATCATCTTTAATTCCTCAACACTCCATAGTGGCACTGTCCATGTAGCATGTACAAATTAACTTATGGCTAAACAAATTATCAAATCTAGATTTTTTGATCTTCATTTCTAAGCATAACACCGAATTTGTTAGTGTTACCTTCATCTACAGTAGGAAGCTTTCCTTTTCTTTTCGTTGGTGCCTTCTCCTTCATGGGCGTTTTGCCCTTCCTTTCCCCCTTGTCTGGATCTTCCCCTCCATAAGATATAGCCAACCTGTGAATTCTCTTCATGATGTTAGACATATCCAAATTGGGGAGAATGATTTGCAAGTAAAGAAACTAATTCTAAGCAAGAAAAGAAAAAGAGATCTTGATCTTAAGATAAGAAAAGAGGTTTTTTTTTTGTTTGAGATCCATTTTTATTTAAAATAAGGAGAGATTTAGAGAGTTGAGGAACATATCTCATATAAGAAGAAGAGATTTTGATAAGGAAAAGAGTATAGAAGAAGAAGAGAGGTGAATAGTAGAAAAGGAGATAGTTGGGGCAACTGTCGTGCCCTAGGACACGACCATGGCTGGGTTTATAACCCAACCATGTGTTATTAGCATGACCCGTGCCAAATGGTATGGGTTGTGCCAAATTGGCACTGACATCCCACATTTTCTCCCTTGAGGTCATGCCTTTTGGCACGGGCAAAGCCAAAATGGCTCTGTTTTGTTTGTCCTGTGCCCATGCCAATTGGCAAAGTTAGCTCCCTTTATTACTTGGTGTCTGTGCCATTTGGCATGGGAAAAATAAAAAACCTGGGCTTTGGCCATGGGAAATTACAGGGGCAGTGCCATAGCCACGCCAAAAGGCACGGCCAGGTCCAGAAACCTAGACATGGCCCCTGTTTTTCTTCAAGCATGAAGCATGACCCAGTTCATGGCCATGCCCTGGAGCTTCTGTAGTCATCGGTCTTCATTGTTTATTCATCCATGACCTGAGAAATAAAAAGATTAAAATATTAAGCTCCACAAGATGGAAAATAAAGAAACAAAATAAGAAATGAAATCTCTTAGGGTGCCTCCCAAGGAGCGCTCGTTTTAGGTCCTTAACTCGACCCTTAACACGACTCAACTAGGAGCCTTAGCCTTGAAAGGGAGATGCTCCCCTCCATTGCTAATTGTGTCAGCATCCTCTATCAACTGAGTCTCCAATGGTATGGAGGGATGGTGAAGCATAACAAAATGATTTCCAACCAACACCAAGTCTTTCCTCTCCTGACTAACTGTTATGTTTGGGAGTTGAGTCAGATGATGTAAAGATCTTTCTTGCTTTTCTTCTCCAAATTTGTGATCATATTTAATAAGCATCAAAGTATTTAAAGGGGAGTTTGAAGTTACTTCAAAAGTAGGATAAGGTTAGGTTGGGGATAAATTAAAAATCAACTCTTCCTTGCCAACTTTCAATGATAACTTGTGATTCTTCATGTCTATATTAGCTCCAGCTGTGGCAAGAAAAGGCCTTCCTAGAAGTATGATGATCTTTGGGTCCTCTTCCATGTCTAGGACCAAAAAATCTATAGGGATAATAAAAATTCCCTATCTCTATCTTCACATCCTCAACTATGCCTAGCGGATATCTGCATGTAGAGTCAGCTAGTTGAAGTGCAATAGTGGTCAGCTTTAGATCACCTAAACCCAACTTCTTACAAATTGAATAGGGCATGAGACTGACGCTAGCTCCTAGATCACAAAAGGCTTTGTTGATAATAGTATCTTTAATTTTGCAAGGTATTGAAAAACTACCTGGATCTTGGAGCTTAAGAGGTAATGTGTTAAGAAGTAATGCACTTACCTCCTCAGTTAAAGCAACCATCTCAAACCCTTCCTTCCTTCTTTTATTAGAAATTATGTCCTTCATGAACTTGGTGAATTTAGGAATATGATGCAAAGCGTCCAACAATGGTATGTCAAGACAAATCTCTTTGATCTTCTCAAGAAATTTCTCAAACTCTACATCCTTTTGTACTCTAAGCAATCTTTGAGGGAATGAAACTGTTTGAATTTTAGTTGCAGGTGAGAACTCTCCAACCTCCTCAGTAATCTCTTCCTCCTTTTTCTCTTGCTCTGGATCGAAGGAAGAAGTAGATGACTCTTCACTATAGTCAATTCGATCTCCAACTATAGTGGTCACTTGGGGACTGCCCAAGGTCCATCCGCTTCTTAGCTCAATTGCCTTGCAGTGCTCCACGGGATTCAACTCAGGTTTACTAGGGAAATTGCCTTGTACTCTTGAGGAAGAAGAACTAACTATTTGAGCTACTTGATTTTCAAGCATCTTGATATATTTGTCCTGATTGTCCATTCTTGCATTAGTCTGCTTTTTTGAGTTGTCCTTCATCTCATTCTTATTAGCTAGAATCTTCTCGAGTAACTTCTCAAATTGGCTTGGTTGTGGATTTGATTGTTGCTCAGATTGCTTCCCAAAGTCTTGATTGTTCTTGTATGAGAAATTGGGATGATTTTTCCACCCTGGGTTGTAAGTATTGGAGTAAGGGTTGTATTGTGTTGACCTCCGCAAGTGTACGGATATGTCGCAAGTAATAATAAAAGATATCGAATCCACAGGGACTAGAATAAGCACTAAAGATGTTTCAAAGCGAGTTAGCTAAACCACCAATCAATTGATTTACGAAATCTAAGTGTAACTATGAAAGGTAAACAAAGAAATAAAAGAATAAGAAACATGAATAAGGGCAATGATAAAGGTGTGTTCTAGGAGTTTTGGTTTCTTTGTAATGTTATTCAATATAATGATCTACCAAATCTTATTTCTCAATTGTCCACCGCTTGTAGAAGGTTGTCGGTTCCCTCTTGCAATAGACAACTAGCTTAGGACTAAAATATATCTAAATGCGATCAATTAGGAATGAACCCTATGTTGTCCTTACACGGGCTTGCCTGTCACGTGCGTCCCTCGGAAAATCAACATAGAAATCACTACTTCTCAACCTCATTAGATATAAAGATTAATGCATACAATCTATCCTACCCTCTTGAAATACCTAATTTTCCCTTCAAGATTACCCCTCAAACGTCCTTACACGGGCATGTTCCTGTCACGAACGTCCCTCGGAAAATCGAATGAGGAATTACCTCTACAAGATCCACAAGATATTCAAACATTCAATCAAGCATGATTATTAAGCCCTAATCACAACAATCCACACAAGAAAGAATAGATACAAACACGGCAAAATCATAGAAATAGAAATGTTGGCAAATCCACAAGAGTTTACATCAAATCTCCATTACAAATACTCCATCCATCCTAGAGCATTAGATCTAATCCATGGAACAAGGAAAGAATCTCAAAGAATAAGAAAAGATAAATATCTTGATCCCAAATCCAAGAAAGATAGGGAAGAAAAGCCTATCTAAGATGAAGACCGTCTTCGGATCCAATCCTTGCTCCCCGGAGTCGAAATGTTGAAGATTCGCCCTTAGAATCGCCATAATCCCTCCAAGAAGGGGGAGGAACACCCAAATCTTCAATTCCCCCCAAAAGGGAGAAGATCCCCTTTGAAATGAAGAAGAAGCCTTTATATAGAGGGGGAAAATCGGGGCCACACGACCCCAAGACCTGGCCGTGTCCCGCTCACTTCCCTCTCTACCTGTCTCACACGGCCGTGTGTGAGACACGACCATGTCTGGCTCTGCCATTGCACTCCTTGCACGGCCGTGTAGATCCACACGGCCTGCGCTGCCTTCGGCTCTGGAACCCCTGCACGGGCCGTGTGAAGCACACGGCCAGGGCATCCTTGGCCTCTATAATTGTTGCACGGGCCATATATAGCACACGGTCAGGGCATTCTTCGGCTCTGGAAGGCTTGCACGGCCGTGTAGTGCACACGTCCTGGCTTCCTCTGGCTTCCCATCTTGGCACGGCCGTGTGAGGTTCACACGGCCGAGGCAACTTCCTTTCCTGCTGCAGTCACACGGGCAGTGATCCACACACGGCCTGGGCAACCCCCCAATGGCAGGGCCGTGTGGCTCACAGGGCTTGTGCCTTCCTTCCTTGCTCAAGTGTCAAAATCTTCTTCAAATTCGACTCCTGTGTACACAAAATGCACAAAAATAGATCTCCGAACAAAAAGAGTAAATATGCTCAAAAGGAAAGCTGGAAGTACGAAAGTACATAGATAAAGCATGTACAAAGTATGTGAACGTGCGTCAAAACATGCTAAACAAGTGCATACAATCTATGCACATTACACCCCCAGACTTAAACCTTTACTTGTCCTCAAGCAAAATGCTACAATCTAAATTCATATGTTCTACAATGCTCTCATATCCCTAATGCATTCTCCTAACTCTATCAAAAGGTTTCATTAGTAAGCATGATCATGAAAACAAATTGAGTTTGACTCAAGCATAAGTACCCTGTGCACAGTACAAAAAAAACTCAAAACTCTTCAAGTTTCAATCTATGTCCTAGTCAAGTCGTCATCAAGTTTGAATTCCTAATGTTTCCAGTGATAGACAAGTAACCAGTGATAGACACTTACTTGCCACACACTTGGTTCATATTTCTCAATCAACCCAAGGTCTCAAAGGCGTGCTCAATCTCAAGAGAAGCTAAACAGTCATTTCCCCAGTAACCTAACTCGGTCTCAAAGGGGTGACTTGCTAGATTCCACTCATGACAACTATTTTTTATATCCCTTATTCACTTTTTTTTCACTCTTCTTTTTTTCATAAGTATTTGCATTGTGCAAATCTTATTCACAAATGTACTTTTAGCACAAATGTTGGGATATTTTGATTTTTCCAAATGAGCTTGCATGAGTTGAGCCTCATCTAGTAACCAAAATGAAGTTTGAGAAATCACCATGGAAACCAAGTACTAAACAAACAAGATGAATCATGACTATTTCAACGATATCAACCATTCAAGCATCAAGTATAAGTGTAGTGAAGATAAGATCCTTAAGGTCAAGCCAAGACTAAAATTCATCTCCATAAGATACTTAGCTTATTTCATGCTACCCAAGATAGAGAAAAGAGGTACATTAAGCATACTACTAGCATCACTTAAAACATCATGAATCTAGATAATGAACGTGTTAACATTTAATCTTGAAGACAAGAAAGCATATAAGTGAAGTTTTGATGTTCTCAAGATGTATGCCACAAGAATTCCAAAAGATAGTCAAGTGACTATCAAAACAAGCAATCAAGCAAGACAATTAAAATAAAATGCAGAATAAAAACTAAACATGCAGAAAACAAGCAAAAACTAAAAACTAGAATGCAAAAAGAAAAATTAGGTTCGACGCCCCCCTAGACTTAAACTTTTCATCGTCCCGATGAAATCAATATGGTGGAGGAGGTGGTAAATCAGGAAATTTAGGAAGAGGAAAAGGAAAGGAATTAATAAACCACCTTACTTCATCTCTAAAAAATATATGATACTCAAACAGTTTATCAGCATCATCTTGGAAAAATCTCATATATCCTTGAAAATCTTCATTAAATTCCATGTAAGCTCTATAAGAATTCATAAATCAAGAAATGTTTTCACACAATTCTCTCTCACTTTTGAAACACTCTTGCAGTTTTTAAATTGTTTCTCTTCCATGGGTTCATTACTAGAGAGAAAATTTTTAGTCAGATCTAAATCATTATGAACATTGTCCAGAACAAACTGAAGTTCTTGGAAATTAAAACTATGAACATCACGATTAACCAAAGGAACTCTTTTTGAAGCTAAAGTTGACAATCTTTTAGAATGTTGACTTGCGAATTTCAACCGCCAGTTTTCCTTATTATGAATAATAATGAGATCCTGATTGGGCAATCTTAAAGGGAAACTGTTCTTAATAAGAAGACTATATCCATGTTCTTCACATCTTACCATCCTTGTTGTCACACAAGAATTCAAGTCTAATCTACAAGAATTATCAATCGTTTCTAATTCACTTAAATCACACCCTAATACCAAAGCTATTTGAGTTAACAGTCCTCCTAAAACAATGGGTGTAGTAGAATCCGATCTTCCCAATTTCACCAAATGCTTAAGAAAGAAAAAACCATAATTAATTTCAACATTTTCGACCATTGCCCATAAACAATACAAGTCCACAAGTCTTACTAATCCCTCTTTATCCTCTCTCCAAAATATAGTATTTTTCATAACCGAATGAGCATACCTAAAAATGGGATTAATAATATGAGAAGCTCTAGAATTGTGAGGGTTAAAATGTGATTGTTCAGAAATTTGTTGCTAAAATCTTGAATTCAAAAAGTTGGGTAAGATCATACACATATCATTCTTTGTCAATTCATAACAAGTATTAAAATTGCTTAACGTCTATTCATAATCCTCATTAAATAGTCAAAATTTTAGTTTACCCCCACCTTGAACATTATCAACCATTATAGAACTTAAAAATTCAAAAACAATTCTAGGGTAAGCAGGATATTTCATATTCATTAAACCACTCCAACCTATTCTTTCAAATAACCAATTTAAATCATCCTTAAACCCTAATGTTTCCGAAGTTTCATCATCCATAAATTTGGTACTCCCAAGGGTATGTTTACATAAAGAAGAATACCTAAGATGTTGTTCCTTGCTAGAGAAAATAATACCAAAATCATTAGAAATACCTTTGAAACAAGAATTTCTCTCCTTTGTTGCAACCATCTTCTCCTTCCCTTTTCTTGTAGAAGGAGGTCCCTTTATCACATTTTCCATAGTAGAAGAGATTCGAGCCTTAAAAAAAAAAAAAGGAAGAATGAGAGGAAGAAATTAGAAGTGGTAGTTGAAACCCTAGAGATAAGGAAATGAGAGAGAAGAAGGAAGAGGAAAGGGGGTGTGCGGCCGTGTGCCGCCCACACCCTGTGCCCTAACCTCTTTTAAGGGTGTAGACTGGGTCGTGTATCATTGCACAACCTAGTTCAACTTTCTTCGCACGGCCGTGTCTGAGACACGGCCATACCCATCTCTTTCTCGAGATGTCATACACGGCTGTGCCAATTGGCACGGCCATAGCCTTATTCTCCTCGGCTATCCTTGCACGACCATGTCTAGGACACGACTTCATCGATTTCCTTCTCTGGAATCAGCACCCGGCCGTGTCAAATGACACGGCCAGTGCATGCTTTTACACTGGTTCCTTCGCATGGTCGTGTGTGAGGCACGACCAAGAAGTTCTCCTCCTCTGGATTCTTCACACGGCCTTGTCTGGGACACGACCATGCACCTTTTCTTCTCTGGAGACTCCACACGGCCGTGTCATGTAGACACGATCCAAGCATCTCCCTTTTCTGCACCATAAGCCTGGCCGTGTACAGCACACGACCATGCTCTATTTTGCTCCACTTGATGAAAATTTTCCTTTCTAGCTCTTCCAACACTTCCATGCCCATGAAGAAGTCATGGTCAGCTCATGGAAGTGAAATTTCAACCTGAAAACAAAACAAAAATCAAGTGAAAATGCTACAACGAAAAATAGAAACATAAAATGGAACTGATTACATAATCAATCCGGAGGACGAGGTTCAAAAAAGTACAACCTTTGTTTCTCCTTTAATTTCATACTGTGCACATATTCCTTCAACCGTTGGCCATTTACCTTAATTATTCCAAGTTCTTTATTCTAAATATCTACCGCTCCAAAAGGATAAACCTTTTTAACCTCAAATGGACCCATCCACCTTGATTTAAGCTTTCCTGGAAAAAGCTTTAGCCTTGAATTAAACAATAAAACTAGATCTCCTTCCTTGAAACTTTTGCGGAGAATGTGTTGATCATGCCATTTCTTTGTCCTTTCTTTATAAGATCTAGCATGTTCATAGGCATCCAATCTTAATTCATCAAGCTCATTTAACTGAAGCTTCCTTTTCTCTCCTGCTTCCTTGAGATTCATGTTTAGATTTGTAATTGCCCAATAAGCCTTATGTTCTAATTCTACTAGAAGATGACAAGACTTTCCATAAACTAGCCGAAATGGAGTCATCCCAATAGGAGTCTTGTAGGCAGTACGATATGCCCATAAGGCATCATCTAGCTTCAATAACCAGTCCTTCCGTGAAGTAGATACTATTTTCTCTAATATGGCTTTGATTTCACGGTTAGAAATTTCAGCTTGCCCATTAGTTTGTGGATGATATGGCGTTGCTACTTTGTGGCTCACTCCATATTTTCTAAGTAAATTCTCAAACTGTCTTTCTATAAAGTGTGATCCACCATCGCTAATGACTACTTTAGGCATACCAAACCTTGGAAAAATTATGCTTCTAAACAATTTTATGACTGTTCTAGCATCACTTGTAGGAGAGGCTATAGCTTTTACCCATTTGGATACATAATCCACTGCCACAAGGATAAACCTGTTCCCATATGAAAGAGGAAATGACCCCATGAAGTCTATTCCCTATACATCGAATAATTCTACTTCAAGTATGTAATTCAGTGGTGTTTCATTCCTCTTAGTAATATTTCTAGTCCTCTAACATTGATCACATGATTGTACAAATTTCTTAGTATCTTTGAATAGAGTTGGCCAGTAAAAGCCTGCTTGAAGAATTTTCGCTACTGTCTTAGAACTCCCCAAATGTTCTCCATAAGAAGAAGAATGACAATGAAATAAGATATATCTGACTTCTTCCTCAGGTACACATCTTCGATAAATCACATCATTGTATTTCCTATAAAGGAGAGGTTCATCCCAAATATAATTCTTCACATCGGAAAAAAAACTTTTTCTTTTGTTGATTGGAGAAATTTGGGGGTAAGACTCCACTTGCCAGGAAATTGACAAAATCTGCATACCATGGTATTTTAACACTTGACAAAGCTAGAAGGTGCTCATTAGGAAAAATAGCATCAATAGGTAAGTCAAAATCTGCATCATTTTCTTTATTTTGCCATACTCTGGATAAATGGTCAACCACTACATTTTCCATTCCCTTCTTATCTCTAATCTCGAGGTTAACTTTTGAAGCAATAAAATCCATCTGATAAGCCGAGGTTTAGCATCTTTCTTACTTAGTAAATATCAGATGACTGCATGATCAGTATAAACTATTTCCTTTAAACCCACCAGATATGATCTACACTTATCAAATGCAAATACTACGGCTAGGAGTTCTTTTTCGGTAGTGGAATAATTCATTTGAGCCGCATCAAGTGTTTTACTTGCATAATGAATTGCATGTAAAATCTTATTTTTTCTTTGTCCTAAAACTGCCCCTACTGCGAAGCCACTTGCATCACACATTATCTCAAATGGAAGATTCCAATCCGGGGCTTGGATTACCGGAGCTGAAGTGAGGGAACTTTTAATTTTATTAAAAGCCTCCATATAGTCTTTGTCAAAGAAAAATTCAACATCTTTGATTAGCAAATTTGTTAAAGGCTTAGCGATTTTTGAGAAGTCCTTGATAAAACACCTATAGAATCCGGCATGCCCCAGGAAACTTCTCACTCCTTTTACATTAATAGGTGGGGGTAGCTTTTCTATGACTTCCACTTTTGCTTAATCCACTTCAATCCCGCGTTCTGATATTTTATGCCCCAGAACAATTCATTCTTTAACCATGAAATGACATTTTTCCCAGTTTAACACTAAATTTGCCCTTTCACATCTTTGAAGAACTATAGAGAGATTAGATAAACAAGTGTCAAAGTCATTCCCATATACTGAGAAATCGTCCATGAACATCTCCATAATTTTCTCTATTAAATCTGAAAAAATTATCATCATACATCTCTGAAAAGTGGCTGGAGCATTACAAAGCCCAAACGACATACGACGATAAGCAAAAGTGCCATAGGGGCATGTGAAAGTAGTCTTCTCTTGATCTTGAGGATGAATTGGAATTTGGAAAAATCCTGAATATCCATCCAGAAAGCAAAAATACGAGTGCTTAGCTAATCTCTCAAGCATTTCATCAATAAAAGGTAAGGGAAAATGATCCTTTCTAGTTTCTTTATTCAACTTTCGATAATCAATACACATTCGCCAACCTGTTACTGTTCGTGTTGGAATCAGTTTATTTTCCTCATTTTTGATAACAGTCATTCCCCCTTTCTTTGGGCCTACGTGTACTGGACTCACCCATTCACTATCTAAAATTGGATAAATGATCCCAACATCAAGGAGTTTGAGCACCTCCTTCTTTACTACCTCTTTCAGATTTGGGTTCAACCTCCTCTGATGTTCAATTGAATTTTTATACCCTTCTTCAAGTAAAATCCTATGCATGCAAAGGAAAGGACTAATCCCTTTTATATCATCAATAGTATATCCAATTGCTTTTCTGTGCAGCTTTAACTCTTCAACCAATCTCTGTGTTTCAGACTCAGTTAAACTGGCATTGATTATAACTGGGAAAGTGGAATTTGGTCCAAGGAATTCATATTTTAGGGTTGATGGCAATGGCTTAAGTTCAAGTTAAGGTGGCACTATTTCTGGCACAGTTAGCTCTTGATCTATCAACTTAATCTCTTCTTCTTGAGATCCCTTCTCCAAATCTTCTTCATCTTCTAGAAAAGTATCATCCCCTTTCTTTTCCTCCGTTGAAACTACCTCTTCATCAAATATTTTTAAAAGAGACTCATAACACCAAGGCAATAATACTTGAAGATCATTCTGATTCAGAGTAATTCCTTTCTCCCCATTTTCCTTTTCTTCCACCGTATTAGACGTTAGAGTTGTGTTATTCTTTCCTGACCAATCATTAAGATTTGATGCAATCCTGTAAATTATCTCATTGGCTTCCTCTAAGTTCTTCTTCAAAAAAGATCCTCCAGAGGCTATATCTAGTTGACTTTTATTTGAGAAAGAAAGCCCCACATAAAATAAGTGCATGATCAACCATCTCTCAATACCATGATGTGGACATAACTGTAGAAGAGATGAATATCTTTCCCAAGCTTGATGTAACTCCTCCCCAACAAGTTGCTTAAAATTCAAGATTTAACTTCTCAAATAAGTAGTCTTATGAGGGGGGAAATACTTGCCCAAGAATCTCTACTCTAACTCATCCCAGGTTTTGATACTTTGAGATTTCAAAGAATTATACCATCTCTTTGCAACATCTTTCAGACTAAAGGGGAAAACCAATAGCTGTATAACATCAGATGGAACCTCCTCATATTTCAAAGTATAACAGTATCTATAGAATTCCATGAGATGTGAGTAAGGGTTCTCAATCTCTAGGCCCCCAAATTGAGTTTTCTGAATCATTGAGATGAAGGAAGGTTTAAGCATAAAATTTCTTGCTTGAATTTCAGGGTAAACAACTGGCCCTAATCCCTTGGCAGACTTTAGGGCTCCATAATCTCCTAATGACCTGAATACCATATTCGATGTGCAAAAGAAAAGAGGAATAGGAGATATAAGTTACAGTTACCGAAATTAGAAGGAATTATGAAGAAGCAGTAAGGTATACAAGAAAGAATTATGAAAATAGAATTCTAAAAGTTAGTTACAACTTTGCAAATGAAAAGAAAAGTTATGTCTAGTCTAACTCAATTGAAAATCCCTAATGTTATAGCGCAGTCCCCGGCAACAGCGCCAAAAACTTGTTGACCTCCGCAAGTGTACGGATATGTCGCAATTAATAATAAAAGATATTGAATCCACAGGGACTGGAATAAGCACTAAAGATGTTTCAAAGCGAGTTAGCTAAACCACCAATCAATTGATTTACGAAATCTAAGTGTAACTATGAAAGGTAAACAAAGAAATAAAAGAATAAGAAACAAGAATAAGGGCAATGATAAAGGTGTGTTCTAGGAGTTTTGGTTTCTTTGTAATGTTATTCAATGTAATGATCTACCAAATCTTATTTCTTAATTGTCCATCACTTGTAGAAGGTTACCGGTTCCCTCTTGCAATAGACAACCAGCCTAGGACTAAAATATATCTAAATGCGATCAATTAGGAATGAACCCTATGTTGTCCTTGCTTGTCATGTGCGCCCCTCAAAAAATCAACATAGAAATCACTACTTCTCAACCTCATTAGATATAAAGATTAATGCATACAATCTATCCTACCCTCTTGAAATACCTAATTTTCCCTTCAAGATTACCCCTCAAACATCCTTACACTGGCATGTTCCTGTCACGAACGTCCCTCGGAAAATCGAATGAGGAATTACCTCTACAAGATCTACAAGATATTCAAACATTCAATCAAGCATGATCATTAAGCCCTAATTGTTAGTTAGTCCTAGGAAAATTGTACCGGTTCCACTGTACAAAAATTTTATACAAGTGTCAAACTTTTCCTTAAATAACCTATTGTGTTCTTTAGAAGTTAAATTATGAATCGCAGATGGAACTTAACATCATTGATTCCAAATTTAACTTATCTGTTCTTAATGGTTTAGATTTGAATCGCAAGCGAAACTTAACACTATTGATTCAAATCCACCTATGTTATTAATTCCATTAAATATTAATTTCCAAAATTGGCTTCCAGGACTGCATGGCAAGGCACATGGCCTTCTTGGATATGAGAGCAACCACCACCGCCTAGACAAAGCCTTTTAAGGAAAGCTAATATTTAATTTCCTTAAATAACTCTAGGTTAACCAAAAAGAACAATCGAATCACAAATTCAAAAAATAAAGAAAACACAAACTCGAAAAATAAATTCGAAAAACTAGATCTAATGCCTCTTATGTTTGGAATTCTTACAAAAAGAAATAACTAGCATGATGCAGAAAATAATTGCTATTTATACCTTCTCTTTGTATGTAATGACCTCGAGATCTTCTGCCGTATTCCTCGCCTCGCCTTGGACGTCGTGTGGGCGACGATCTTCCAAGATGAACACCACCCAAAACCTTTCTTCCTCTTCCTCTAAAATCTGGCCACCAACACCACCAAGGAGAAGAGAGCAAAAGGGAAAAGAAGAAGGGAGAGGGAGGGTCGGCCACCAAGAGAAACTCCTTCAAGAGAATAAGAATCGTTGTCTCATGAGGCCGCCTCACCCCTTCTTTTATATTACTTGCCCAAGGCAAATAAAGGAAGAATTTTTACAAAAATTAAAATCTTCCTCTTGTTTTTCCTTTTCCCTTTTTATTTTCCTTTTCTTTCCTCTTGATTGAATCAATCACCAAATCATTGGATAATGATTTTAATTTAATTCTTGCTTGGGCACCAAGCAAGGGTGGCCGACCCCCTTAAAGAGGAAGAAAATATATTTTTTTTTATAAAATTTTACAAGAAGAAAAACTCTTATAAAATTTTACAAGCTCTCTTTCCTAAAGTAGGAGTTAAAAAAGGAAAGTTTAAAAAAATTAAAATCATGTTTTAAAATTTAAAACTTCTCTTATAAAATTTCCTTTTTTAACATGGTGATAGAAAATTCAAATTTTAAAACTTCTCTTCCTTTTTTTCTTAAACCATGAAGATGGTTAAAAAAGGAAAGTTTTAAAACTTTTAAACTTTCTTTTAAAACATGTGGCCTAATTCAAATAAGAAAAGTTTTAAAATTTAAAATATCTCTTTTAAAACTTGTAGTTTTCTACAAAGAGAAGATTTTAAAAATTCAAAACACCCCTCCTTCTTTGAATTATTGTGGTCGTCCCCCTCTTGCTTGGGCACCAAGCAAGGGGCCGACCCCTTAAGAGGATATGGTGGCCGACCATTGCTTGGTCACCAAGCAATGGACCGGCCCCTTTCTTGGACACCAAGATGGGCCTTTCTTTGGATTGACTTGAGGCTTTAATGAGACTATGACAGGGACCTAGAGAAGAAATTGGTTTTGGCCTTCCGATGAACTTGAGTATCCCGTGTTCGCCCCGAACACACAACTCAAGTTCATCGATAATAACTCATTCCACTAGAGAGTTATTATCGCACTACCGTACCAATCCCAAATTACATTATGGGCTCCTTCTTATCATGAGTGTGTTAGTCTCCCTGTGTTTAAGATAACGAATGTCCACTAATTAAGTAAGTTACTGACAACTCACTTAATTAATATCTAGCTCCAAGAGTAGTACCACTCAACTTCATTGTCATGTCAGACTAAGTCTACCTGCAGGGTTTAACATGACAATCCTTATGAGCTCCTCTTGGGGACATTCTCAACCTAGATTACTAGGATACAATTTCCTTCTAAAATCAATAACACACACTATAAGTAATATCATTTCATAACTTATCGGACATATTGATTTATCGAGCTAAACCTCACCCTTTGATAAGTCAAAGAAATAAATATTAAATATATGTGCTTGTTATTATATTAGGATTAAGAGCACACACTTCCATAATAACTAAGGTCTAGTTCTTTTATTAAGTCAGTAAAAAAAGAACTTACCTACAATGGTCCTACTTAATACACTTAGAGTGTACTAGTGTAATTTATTAATCAAGATAAACTAATACTTAATTACACTACGACTATTCCGATGGTTTGTTCCTTTCCATCTTAGTCATGAGTAACTGTTTATAATTTATAAAGAACCGACAACATGATCTTCTGTGTGTGACACCACACACCATGTTGTCTACTATATAAATTAATTGAACAATTACATTTAACAAATAAATGTAGATATTGACCAATGTGATTCTTTTATTTCAAAAATAAATATTTACAAAAGCTAGGCTTTTAATATACACTCTAACACTAATCACAACAATCCACACAAGAAAGAATAGATACAAATAGGGCAAAATTATAGAAATAGAAATATTGGCAAATCCACAAGAGTTCACATCAAATCTCTATTACAAATACTCCCTCCATCCTAGAACATTAGATCTAATCCATGGAACAAGGAAAGAATCTCAAAGAATAAGAAAAGACAAACATCTTGATCCCAAATCCAAGAAAGATAGGGAAGAAAAGCTTATCTACAATGAAGACCATCTTCGGATCCAATCCTTGCTCCCCGGAGTCGAAACTTTGAAGATCCGCCCTCAGAATCGCTAGAATCCATCCAAGAAGGGGGAGGAACACCCAAATCTTCAATTCCCCCCCAAAAGGGAGAAGATCCCCTTTGAAATGAAGAAGAAGCCTTTATATAGAGGGGGAAAATCGGGCGCCACACGACCCTAGGACCTGGCCGTGTGTGGGACACGGCCAGGCTCACTTCCCTCTCTGCCTGTCTCACACGGCCGTGTGTGAGACACGGCCATGTCTGGCTCTGCCACTGCACTCCTTGCACAGTCATGTAGATCCACACGGTCTGCGCTACCTCCGGCTCTGGAACCCCTGCATGGGTCGTGTGAAGCACACGGACAGGGCATCCTTGGCCTCTAGAATTGTTGCACGGGTCGTGTATAGTACACGGCCAGGGCATTCTTCGGCTCTGGAAGGCTTGCACGACCGTGTAGTGTACACGACATGACTTCCTCTGGCTTCCCATCTTGGCACGGCCGTGTGAGGTTCACACGGCTGAGGTCACTTCCTTTCCTGCTGCAGTCACATGGGCAGTGATCCACACACGGCCAAGGCAACCCCCCATGGCAGGGTCGTGTGGCTCACAGTGCTTGTGCCTTCCTTCCTTGCTCAAGTGTCAAAATCTTCTCCAAATTCGACTCCTGTGTACACAAAATAGCATCGCATTATTCCACTTGAGATAATTACATACTGATATCTCCTAGAGGACATGAATCTTTAAAGTGTTCTGAGGCTCCACATACTTCACAAAATATAGAAATTGCATTTATAGGGCATGTATTTAAATTCTCAAACTGCTTAGATAGACAATCAAGTTTTGTAGTAATCAAATCAAGGGCATCCACATTGTATTTTTATGGTATTTTGATCTCTCTTGAGCTCCTTTCTGAGACCCATTGGTGATGATTCCGAGTCACACTTACAATGATGCCTTTTGCTTCATCAAGTCCTTTGTTCATCAATGCGCCTCTAGCGGTAGAATCCAAGGAGATCGTTGTCTGATAATTAATTCAATTGTAGAAAGTGTAAATCACATGCCATTTTTCCAATCCATGATGTGGGTAGTCTGTTAGCATTCCTTTAAATCTGTCCCAAGCTTCATAGAGGGATTCAAAGTCTGTCTGCTTGAAACTCAGAATAAGATTTCAGAGGTGTGTTGTCTTGCTCAGTGGGAAGAATTTTCCAGGAAGACTTGCTCACATTGGACCCAGGAGGTGATGATGTTTGGAGGCAAGCAATTCAACCAGGTTTTTGCTCTGTCTCTCAAAGAAAACCCAAACAATAATAATCTTATGGCTTCTGGAGGAACTCCATTGATATGCGTTGTTCTGCATAGTTCATTGAAATTATCAAGATGATGATTTGGATCCTCCATTGGACCACCGCCATATTGGTGTTGTTGAACCATGGAAATAAAAGTTGGCTTCAACTCAAATTGATTTGCCTCAACTGTAGGTCTGGAGATACTAAATCTTGGCCCTCTTAAATAAGGCGTTGTATAACCCTTTAATGGTTTGTTTGCCATGGTTCTTTGCTCTTGCTCTTGTTGGTTCTTTTGTAGATTTAGTCTTCGATGGAATGTTCGGTCGATCTCAGGATCAATGGGTAAAAGATCTACAGTATTTCTTCGCATACACAAACAAGGAGCAAACTAAAAGTAACTGAAATTTATTTTTTAATTATTATTATAGAATTAAAATTATAGAATTAAAATTACAGAATTAAAATGCAATAAGAAAAGATAAGGAAGAAAAGATAAGAATTAATGAACTAAAGAATTTAAATTGAAGATATTTGTCTAAACAATCTCTGATATAAACTAACTAGACTTAAAACACTCAATCCCCAACAATGGTACCAAAAACTTGATGTGTTAACCGCAAGCGCACGGTCGTCATCAAGTAATAAAATTTATAAATGTCGATCCCATGAGGATTGAGGATTAAGTGCAAGTCAGTTCTGTACTTCGAATTTAACTAAACAAGATCGATAAGTGTTTGCTTGGAGATTTTCAACTAATACCGTATAGTAAAAGGAAGAAAATCGAGGAAGTCATTAATTCAGAAAGTGTTCTAGGCTGTTGATTTCGTTGTAATGGTGGATGTTATGCTATGAATTCGCCCTTCCCTAGTTCTCACTTATATGTTTGCAGGACAATCTAAGTCACTATCGAATTTCACCCTGCGATGGTGTATCAGAGTACTCTCTCTGCCAGTAACCAGGTATTCCATCAAGTGAAGAAGTAACTTAGAGAGTCTGAATTTTTAGTAGAGTACCTCCTATCACAAGATCTCCCCCGGGTATACGTCTCTAGATTACATAGGTCACTTTCATAGCATATGATTAGGGAAAGCCCATTAGGTCAAGTAAAAGACTGATCCATACATAGAATTATTCTTCCCTAGGAGGTTATGACCTATATAGAAGGATAGTTACTTTAGATACTCAACTTTGAAACAAGCATCCTAAAGCCATGCCGAGATATATCGGATCACACACTCAAACGAGACAACAATTTATGCATCTATTTAATGAAAGTTCAGGTTCATGCTCAACTCTAGACATACAGTAATGTATCTAGTATAGAATTCAAATCTATGCATACAAAAATGCAATCTAGATATACAAATTCAAGTCCATAAAAGGTAGTCTTCTTACAAGCATTTCATCAAATAGAACAAGTACATGCAAACTTCATCAAACTAGGGAATCGATAATTCGATATAGTTTATAACATTCACATATTACAATTTCTACCTACATCCTAAAATAGTAAAGATCTACTCCATAACAGATAGAAATACAATCCAAAGACTCAAATACATAAAAATTTCCAAATCCCTAAAGAAAAGGAGTAGAAATTTATCTTGGATGTCGAGTGAAGTCTTTTGATGCAAATCTTGGAATGTCGATGAGGATGGAGCAGTAAAATGGCCTCGATCATCCAGATGATGACTCCAGATGTAGGGATTTGACCTAGATGGCCTCCTCCCATCCACCAAGCTTCCCCCCTTAGGAAGGAGATGAAGTGCCCCTTTTATAAGGGTGAGGCAAGAGGTGGCTGTGCCTCTTGGTATGACCAAACCATCTCTTGGCTACCTGGCCGTGCCTAAAGCCAAGTTGTCTCTGGCTCAAATAGCTTGGTCGTGCCGAGAGGCATGGCCAAAGCTCTCTGATCTTGTCTGAGAAGCTAACCGTGAAGGAGATTCGGAAGAAGGAAACCCACGGTGATGATGAAGACTAATGCCGGTGAAACCTCGACCCGAGAAACCCAAAGCGGATCGGAAGAAAACCAGAATCACCAAAGGAAATCTGCTAAGTAGGAAGAAATCCCCGTCCAAATAGGAGAAAACCGAACTTTCAAGCTCTCGAAGCTCCCTGCGCACAAAAGACCAACCAACGCTATCGTCAGTGACCTAAGACCGGGGTGGGAATCCCTGGCTAGGCCCTCCGACGCTCAAGTTAGTGATCTCGCTTGATGTCCAGGAAGGAAGAAGATGAACAGTAGCCAGAAAATTAGGGATGTGAACTTGTGAACTGGTGAACTTACCTAGCCAACGGAGAGGATTCCCCCTTTTATACCACTTCATATAACCTCCGTAGTCATGAAGTGGACCCCGGTTTGTTAGAGTTCGTTATGACATCAGCTGCGTACTTGGGGAAGATGATTTTTAAGGAATCTTTTTTGTACCCCAGATGTACCTTCTTTGTCATTTAGCGCCTGCAAGACAATCTGAAAGCATATTTCCCGCCAAAATATATATTCTCCATCATGAATTATTCTATTCGATATATTCATGTATGATTCTTCTTCATGTGACTTCTATTTGTAATAATATTTTATCCAACATGTTTCTGAGGTATTCGTTAACCCTTTTGGCCGATATTAGTCTACTTTTGCTCTGGAGTATGTATCAGTCGTTATTAACTTACCTTGATACGGCAAGCATGTATTGACCGATATTGGCCTACCTTCGTTCGGCAGGTATGTATCGACCGATTTTGGCCTACATTCGTTCGGCAGGCATGTATCGACCGATATTGGCCTACCTTCGTTCGGTAGGCATGTATCGACCGATATTGGTCTACATTCGTTTGGCAGGCATGTATCGACCGATATTGCCCTACCTTCGTTCGGCAGGCATGTATCGACCGATATTGGGTTATCTCTGCTCTAGAGTGTGCATCGGTCGTTATTAACTTACCTTCATACGGCCAGCATGTATCGATCGATATTGGCCTACCTTCATTCGGCAGGCATGTATCGACCGATATTGGCCTACCTTCGTTCGGCAGGCATGTATCGACCGATTTTGGGTTATCCTTGCTCTGGAGTGTGCATCGGTCGTTATTAACTTACCTCCATACAGCAAGCATGTATGGACCGATATTGGCTTACCTTCGTTCGACAGGCATGTATCGACCGATATTGGCCTACCTTCATACGGCAAGCCTGTATCGACCGATATTGGCCTACCTCCTTTGACTCTTTCTTCCTTTTCTTTCCTCATCTGAAGACCCACAAAACCTAACCCATATCACTAGACTTCCCTTCAAGTCTAGTCGAAGGAGGTGTAGACGACTGACTAGACATAAGTATGATCTTGTCTTTTCCTACCCGTGAATCTGCTCTAGATTTTGAAATGACCTCACAGATTTTGTGTACCACTATCTTAATAAATTAAGTGTGGCCATACTGTAAGCCTTTTTCGCCTTTAAATAGGGCTACAACCTTCTCTTCACCCACAACCCCTCTCAGTTCTTTTTCCTCCTTACCACTTTTTGTTGCTAAGGCCATGGTCGTGGATCCTCCTTTTTGGTGGCAACTTTTGTTGGACCAGGTGAGATCTATATATGATTTTATTGGGATTTTTGCTCCGGCTACTTCAGGGGTTCAAGGGATCGTCTTAAGAGATGAAGCTTCACGGTTCATATCTTGTATCCAAAGATGCAGGCGCTCTGAAGGACCCAAGAAACTTCAGAGAATTTTTTTCTACTTATAGGGGGGTAGCCAAATGACCCATGGGTGTTGTGTGAAGGGCACAGCACATGATACCCTTGGGCTAAGATTGGTTGCTCCACTTGCTGAGCTCATACGGCTTGAGAGTGGAAGTGGTTTTCACATTTATTTTTCCATCATGGAATGAATCAATGTTTCCCTGTCTTGTTGCCCTTGAGCTTTTGTTTTTTGTTGCTTTCTTCGTCTCGGGCAAAATATTGCCTCTTATGAGCCTTGACAAGCTCGGACGAAGTGGGCTATTTCTATCTCTGCTCCATGGTAAGTTTGAATCCAGTGGGACTAAAATTTTTTGAGTGCCCTAAGAGCTTATGCTTGTAATATTTGTTATCTATTTGAGGTCTGCTGTTCCTGAGGAAATGTGACACTATGTATTTGATCAGATTCTAAGTGTAAAGACAAAATTTTGTATCTAATCAAAGGCTTTTATTGAATCCCTCTATCATTTACAATGTGGTGTTGTGTTCATCATTTCTTCATGTATTCTATGTATCATTTATCATAGCTAAGGTTATCTTAACTATTAGTATAGTTTGATATTATAACCACAATATTTATCTAACATAACCACAATTGCCCTCATTAATAAAAATATTTTCAATAAATACTGATGTGCGTAGATTATATACTCTTTTATGCATGTTTTTACGCACATTTACATACTTTGAGCATGCTTGATCTATGTATTTTTATACTTCCAGCTTTCCTTTTAGCATATTTACTTTTTTGGTTCGGAGATATGCTTTTTGTGCATTTTCTGTATACAGGAGTCGATTTGGTGAAGAATCTACATCCTTGGGCAAGCATTGGAGGAAACAAAGGGAGAAAGCACCGGGCCGTGTACCTCACACGGCCCTGCACTGGTATGGAGCTCAGGCCGTGTGGAGTTTGGCACCAACAGAAGTGGAGAATGACATGGCCGTGTGAACTCACGGACGTGTCAAGATTTGAAGCCAACCAGCAGAAGCCTTACATGGCCGTGTGGATCTACAGTAGTGTGAGGTTTCCGAGACTAAGCGGTGTGGCGTGTGCACCACACCGTGTAGCATTCCAGAGACTAAGCGGTGTGGCGTGTGAACCACAGTAGTGCGGTTTGGTAGAGAAGGAATCTGGACATGGCTGTGAATCTCACAGTGTGGCGCCCGATTCCTCCTCTATTTAAACCCTCCTTCATGAATTGAAGGGATCTCTCCCCCTTTGGGAGAAGGCAAGATTTGGTGGTTTCCTCCCATTCTTGGGAGGATTTCTGGGCGATTCAAGGGGAGTTCTTGGCGATTCCGGCTCCGGAGCGAGGATTGGATCCGAAGACGAAGCTTCTTCGTAGATAAGTTTTCTCTTTCCCCCTTTTCTTGGTTTCTTGGATTGGGGATTTAAGGAATGCTTGTATTCTCTATTTCTTCGGGTTTTCTTCCTCGATTCATGGAGTAGATCTTGTATTCTAGGATGAAGGGAGTATTTGTATGATGGATTGATGTAATCCCTTATGGATTTGCCATTCTCTTGTTTCAATGACATTATCTTGCTTGTATCAATTAGATCTTGAACGATTAAAGATGATTCGTGCTTAATTCTCATTCTTGATTAATTGTTTGAATTTCTTATGGACTTTGTAAAGATAAACTCTCACTCGATCATCCGAGGGATCCACGTGACAGGTGCAAGCCCGTGTAAGGACGTTTGAGAGACAATCTTGAAGAGGAAATAGGAATATTCAAGAGAGTAGGATGGATTTTGTGATTAGTTTCTTGTATCTTGATAGATTGATAAGTCGTGGGCTTCTACGTTGATATCCGAGGAAGGCATAGTAATAGGTGCACTTCTGTGTAAGGACAACATAGGTTCATGTCTAATTAATCCTATGTAGATACATTTCTCAGTCCTTAGCCGGTTGTCTATTGCAAGAGAGAACTGGCAACTTTCTACATGTTTGGCAATTGAGGGATAAGAATTGGTGAACCATTTACATTCGAGAAATCCTACAAAGAAACCGAAACTCCTAGAATCTCCCTTTATCATAACCCAAAACACTAAACTCTTGTTTGTTGATCTTTAAGATTAGATTTGTTTACCTTACTTTGCTTTTGAAACGATTGGATAGTTGTTTGGCTAATTCGCATTGAGACATTTCTAGTGCTTATTCCAGTCCCTGTGGATACGATAATCTTTTATATTACTTGCGACATTTCCGTACACTTGCGGAGAGCGAACAAGTTTTTGGCGCCGTTGCCGGGGACTGCGCTATAACATTAGGAATTATCAATTGAGTTAGACTAAACATAACTTTTCCTTTTTTTTCCTTTGATTTGCATAGTTATAACTAATTGTTAGAATTCTGTTTTCGTAAGTTTTTCCTTTCTTGAATAACATTCTTGACAACTCTTTTTGTTGCAATTCTAATTCTAATTCTAACTTTGCATTCTTGATTTCTAGTACTCTAATCTAACTTTTCTCTGTTTTCTCTTTTGATCTTGTTTCTTTCTTCTTTTCTTTTGTAAACATATCTTGCAATTTTTAGCATATGAATTATTCTAGACATTTTTCTTTTTCCTTTTATCTTTTCTTTCTTGTTTTCATTATGCACTTTCTTTCTTGAAATTTAAATTCTGCATTTGCTTTCTTGCTTTTCATATTGCATTTTATTTCTTGTTTTTGATTCTTGATAATTTTATTTTTCTTCTTGAATATCCATGAGCACTAACATGTCAAGCAGGACCATGAGAAATTTTTCTACACCCTTTTCTGCAAGATTTTTATCTCCCATTGTGCAACCTCAAATTGAAGCAGAAAGTTTCCAACTAGACCCAGAGATAATTTTCATGATACAAGGTCACAAATTTGGAGGAGAAGTATCAGAAAGTCCTTATCTGCATCTTGAAACATTTTTAGAGATTTGTGATTTGGTGAAATGTGAAGGAGTATCAGCAAATGCAGTTCGATTGATGACATTTCCTTTCAGTATCAAGGATAAAGCAAGGACTTGGCTATATTCTCTCTGTCCTCAAAGCATCACAAGTTGGGAACAATTGGAGAAGCAATTTCTGAATCATTTTTTCCCTCCAAGTAGAACGGTGTATATGAGGAATTGCATAACAAATTTTTCTCAGGCATATGGAGAATCATTATTTGAAGCATGGGATAGATTCAAGAGTCTTCAAAGACAGTGCCCTCATCATGGTTTTGAAAAATGGTTGATTTTGCACATATTCTATGGGGGAATTTCTTTCTCAGACAAGAGTTTATTGGATTCATCAGCTGGAGGTTCTTTTATGGACAAAAGTGTAGATGAAGCTTATTCATTAATTGATCAAGTGACATTGAACCTCCATGAATGTTCGAACAAAAGTAGGATGGAATTTCCCTCAGATATTCAAAAAGTGCAAGCCATAAATGTAAGAGAGCCTGTCAAACAAAATGAAATTCAACCACCTAAAAATGTTGAAATTCACAAGTCACAGAGTGAGGAGTTCACACATTTGGGGGCAAAGCTTGATAGTATTGTTTCAAAATGGTTTAAAGAAGATCCCCCTCCTTCACAGTCAAGATCCAATGAAAAGTGTGATGATGTTGGGTTGAGAAGTGGCAAAAATCATGAAGAACTTCTGAAGAATGACATGTTTAGAATTGAGGAGAAGAATAATAGAAGATCACAAGAACTCAATTCCATTTCTCTAGGAAGTTCCCAAAGGCCAGAAGTACCTTTCCCTCAACGATTAATCACACCAACATTAGATAAGCAAGTTGGACCTCCTCCAAAAGCTCAAAGGGAATTTGGGAAAAAGGGAGTTCAGTCTTTCCCAGGACCTTCACTAAGGGTTCCTTTTCCACAAAGGTTAGTGGGGGTCAATGAAAATAAAGACTTCGGCAAATCTTGTGACACTAATATGGTTGAGTGTAGATATTTGAATATATATGAAGATGAAGATTTTTCAGATGAGGATTTTATTGATAATGTAGTGGTAAATAAGTTTTCAGATCTGCCTTTAAATTTTATAGGGTGTTATAGTGACATTAAATTTTCAGATGATGAATGTAATGTGGTAGATCAATTTAAAACTGCAAGTGAAGTTATTGATCCTCTTGTTATTGATTCTCCTATTGAGGATATAGATGTTGGTTTATTTTTTGATGTATGTGTTGATGATGATGATATGGAAGAATATGTAGGGAGCTGTGTTGTGGAAGCAGCATCTCAAGGATCACCACTTTTGTCCACAAAACCCTTAGAGGTTGTAAGAATTGATCATGTTGTGGAACAATGTGTAGGGACTTTTGCAGAGCTAGCAGAGTCTCAAGAATCACCATCATTGATATCATCAACACTTGAGCCAGAGTTAGAACCATCATTTGATTCAGAGGAAGTCACATCTACATGTTTAGAAATTTCAAGTATCTCTCAGCAAAGTAAGGTTAGTATTTCTTGTGATCTTTTGAAAAATTTTATAGAGGTACCTATCATTGACTTTGTTGGATGTGATTCAGTTTTTATTACTTATTCATCTTATCTTGATATGGTTCTAGCTCTATACTATATAACATGCTTGTGGGAGATTTGTTTTTCTTTTGGATGTGCAGATTTCACATGGGCCAATAATTGGAAGCTCAATCTGAACCGTCTTCGACCACTTGAAAAAATTTCCAAGAAGACGAAGATGGAGAGAGTTATACTTTACTTTGTAGCTCCTTTGATGAAAGCTCTCTTCATAATAAGAGCCCTTGGTAGGAGGGTTCTGAAATATCTTACCCCTCCAAGAGCAAGATTTAGATGAATCTAATGAGGTGGTCGAGCTAATGACTTTAAACAAGCGCTTCTTGGGAGGCAACCCAAGTTCATTTTCCTTATTTTCTTTTATGTCTTTAGTTCTCTCTTTATAATAAACATGTATCCTCTACTTAATTTTTCTTATCTATCTTATTGTTGTAGAATTCAAAGTTGTGGAGGAATGTGAGTATTGAATGAAGGAGTATCTTTAAAAACATGAATGTCAACCATTTGGAGCTCATCACTTGGTAACTTCTCTTAAAATCTCCTCCACATTGTTTTTAGATTTCATCGGGACGATGAAAAGTTTAAGTCTGGGGGGGTGTCATGTACTGTTTAGTTTGGTTTTCATTTTCAGTTTTTTGTTTTTGTTAGTTTTTCATGTTGGTTCTTATTTTCATTGCTTGTTGCTTTATTTTGCTTGTTTTTGAAATAATCATGGCAAAAAATTTTTTTTTTTGAGAACATCAAATCTTCACTTATATGCTTTCTTGGATTCAAGTGAAATGTTAGCACGATTATTGTCTTGATTCATGATGTTCGAATGATGCTAGTAGTAAACTTTATGTACTTCTTTTCTCTATCTTGGGTAGCATGAAACAAGCTAAGAATCTTATGGTGATGAGTTTTAGTTTTGGTTCAACCTTAAGGATTTTATCTTCACTACACTTGTGCTTGATGCTTGAATAGTTGATGTCATTGAAATAGTCATGATTCATCTTGTTTGCTTAGTACTTGGTTTCCATGGTGATTTCTCAATTTTCATTTTGGTTACTGGATGAGGCTCAAATCATTAAAGCTCATTTGGAAAAATCAAAATATCCCAACATGTGTGCTAAAAATTACATTTGTGAATAAGTTTTGCACAATGCAAACACTTATAAAAAAAAAAAAGGAAATAAGGGATATAAAAAACAGTTGTAATGAGTGGAATCTAGCAAGTCACCCCTTTGAGACCGAGTTAGGTTACTGGGGAAATGACTGTTTAGCTTCTCTTGAGATTGAGCACACCTTTGAGACCTTGGGTTAGTTGAGAAATATGAACCAAGTGAATGGTGAGTAAGTGCCTATCACTGGTTACTTGTCTTTCACTGGAAACACTAGGAATTCAAATTTGATGACGACTTGACTAGGACATAGATTGAAACTTGAAGAGTGTTGAGTTACTTTTACACTGTGCACAAGATTCTTATGCTTGAACCATACTTTACTTGTTTTTATGATCATGCTTTCTAATGAAACTTTTTGATAGAGTTAGGAAAGTGCACTAGGTTTTATGAATGTATTGTAGAACATATGAATTTAGACTGCGGCATTTTGCTTGAGGACAAGCAAAGGTTTAAGTCTGGGGGTGTGATGTGCGTAGATTATATACTCTTTTATGCATGTTTTTACGCACATTTACATACTTTGAGCATGCTTGATCTATGCATTTTTATACTTCCAGCTTTCCTTTTAGCATATTTACTCTTTTGGTTCGGAGATATGCTTTTTGTGCATTTTCTGTACACAGGAGTCGATTTGGTGAAGAATCTACATCCTTGGGCAAGCATTGGAGGAAACAAAGGGAGAAAGCACCGGGCCGTGTACCTCACACGGCCCTGCACTGGTATGGAGCTCGGGCCGTGTGGAGTTTGGCACCAACAGAAGTGGAGAATGACATGGCCGTGTGAACTTCACACGGCCGTGTCAAGATTTGAAGCCAACCAGAGTAGAAGCCTTACCGTGTAGCATTTCCAGAGACTAAGCAGGCTGTGGCCGTGTGCACCACACGGCCGTGTAGCATTTCCAGAGACTAAGCAGGCTGTGGCCGTGTGCACCACACGGCCGTGCAGTTTTGGCAGAGAAGGAACTGGACATGGTCGTGTGAATCTCACACGGCCGTGTCACGGGGCCGTGTGGCGCCCGATTCCCTCCTCTATTTAAACCCTCCTTCATGAATTGAAAGGGGATCTCTCCCCCTTTGGGAGAAGGCAAGATTTGGTGGTTTCCTCCCATTCTTGGGAGGATTTCTGGGCGATTCAAGGGGAGTTCTTGGCGATTCCGGCTCCGGAGCGAGGATTGGATCCGAAGACGAAGCTTCTTCGTAGATAAGTTTTCTCTTTCCCCCTTTTCTTGGTTTCTTGGATTGGGGATTTAAGGAATGCTTGTATTCTCTATTTCTTCGGGTTTTCTTCCTCGATTCATGGAGTAGATCTTGTATTCTAGGATGAAGGGAGTATTTGTATGATGGATTGATGTAATCTCTTATGGATTTGCCATTCTCTTGTTTCAATGACATTATCTTGCTTGTATCAATTAGATCTTGAACGATTAAAGATGATTCGTGCTTAATTCTCATTCTTGATTAATTGTTTGAATTTCTTATGGACTTTGTAAAGATAAACTCTCACTCGATCATCCGAGGGATCCACGTGACAGGTGCAAGCCCGTGTAAGGACGTTTGAGAGACAATCTTGAAGAGGAAATAGGAATATTCAAGAGAGTAGGATGGATTTTGTGATTAGTTTCTTGTATCTTGATAGATTGATAAGTCGTGGGCTTCTACGTTGATATCCGAGGAAGGCATAGTAATAGGTGCACTTCTGTGTAAGGACAACATAGGTTCATGTCTAATTAATCCTATGTAGATACATTTCTCAGTCCTTAGCCGGTTGTCTATTGCAAGAGAGAACTGGCAACTTTCTACATGTTTGGCAATTGAGGGATAAGAATTGGTGAACCATTTACATTCGAGAAATCCTACAAAGAAACCGAAACTCCTAGAATCTCCCTTTATCATAACCCAAAACACTAAACTCTTGTTTGTTGATCTTTAAGATTAGATTTGTTTACCTTACTTTGCTTTTGAAACGATTGGATAGTTGTTTGGCTAATTCGCATTGAGACATTTCTAGTGCTTATTCCAGTCCCTGTGGATACGATAATCTTTTATATTACTTGCGACATTTCCGTACACTTGCGGAGAGCGAACAAATACCAAGTTATATTCTGCACGGATAGCTTAACATTTATCACTCTTCTAAACCTTTTACTCTTAAAATATTCTTGTCTTTAGCCTGCGTATGGTCAAAAAGTTATGTCCTTTCTATTTTATTAGGCCCAGCTGATCACGTCTTCTTTCAAAATTTTCTAATCGGTGATTGGCTTTCCCTCGGGTGAGAGAATGTTCGAAGCATTACCAATCCCCTCGCGATCCGATTTGTCCCATCCGATGTACCTACTCTCCTTTTTATGATGTTCTGACACTTACCTTTGCTGGCCGCCACGTCACATAAGCCTTTTGCCTTTCTATTGCGATCCTCAGCGTCTGTTGAGATACCAACGTCCTAATCTGACGACCGTCTTGCGTTTTTCAAACCCTAAACCTTTCGTCTCCTCTTTAAACCTCGTCCTTCCTTTTTCCTTCTCTAGAGCTCTCTTCCTGTTGTTGTCTTCAACCAGTCCTCGTGCTCGCCGTTCTACGACGATCCCCTTTCTTGTCTTCAGTAAGTAATCCATTATTGCTCTAGCCCATACCTTTGTCCATGGCTGAAGAAGCAATTGCTCCTTGGTATGTCCATATGTCTTCTATCTTTGATAAGAATGCTAGAGTATCCATCCGTCGCCAATATGAAATTCCTAAGGAATATAAAATCATACTCCCAACACCGAATGATCGACCTCATCATCCCCCTGATAACTGCGTGACTTTTTTCAGGGACCAGTTGATAGGGGGCTTAAGGTTCCCCATTCCCACTTTCTTAATTGAAATAAGTCGATATTTTAATATTCCTTTGCAACAATTTGCTCCCAATGCATTTCGTTATCTATGCGGTACTTATATGTTGTTTCGTCTATGAGATATTCCTCCTATTCCTCAAAATTTCTTCATGTTTTCCTACCCCAAGCTCTCGGAACCCGGTGTCTTCTTATTCCAGTCGAGAACTAAAATGGTCCTCTTTGAAGATATGCCATCGTCTCTTAAAGCCTGGAAATCTCGTTTTTTCTTTTTAAAGTTTCCGGGGCCTATTCCTTGGTCTCATGCTTGGAAATCTTTCTTGCCTCCCTTACCCTATGTTAGAGAGTTTCATCTCCTTCCTACTTTTCCTATTTATTGTGAGAGGTTATTAGGTCACCGGCTCTCGATCCAGAGATGGTTGAAGGTCGAGCTTCTATACCTATTTGGTTTAAGCCCCGTCAAACCCGATACTCACATTTCCTTAGGTAACGTCTTGTTCCTTTCTTTTTGCTTATAACTGCCTAAATTATTTCTCTGTTCTATACAGTGGAGAGTTTTTATGATGCTTTGATTGATGAAGAAATACGCGTGGAAGAAGAATTGCTTCGAGCCAAGGAGGCCGAATTTCTGGCCGCTATCGCCCCTCCACCGTCAATTGAAGGGATGGCTCCCTTAGCCGAAATACCTATCTCTTCTGGGCTTCATGAGACTCCAGGAGGTTCTTCTAGGGATCCTGCTGCGCAGATCCTCCTCGATCCTGCTCCCGCTATTACGTCTCCCGCAACTGTCACTGTCTCTCCATCTGCCTCTATTCCTCTTATTGAGCTTACATCCCCTGGTAGCTTTGATAAACCCCTAACTGAGATTTCTGCGGGCAAGCGTCCGGGACGCAAGCTAACCAGGGCTCCTCCTCCAAAGAGGAGGCTCATTCTCTCTGCCGAGGAGCTAACTTCAGCAGATTTTGTGTCACCTGATCTTCTTTCCGATGAGCCCACATTAGCAGAACTTTATCCTTCCTTGAATTTTCCCATCTCTCCTTTTCCTAAAACTAGTACTTCTGATGACGTTTCTTTTACTTTTCCTTTGTCTATTCCGACTTCAGGATCTCTACCCTCTCCGCCTTCTTCTTACTTGGTTTTTGCTCCACCATCTATCCCTACTTCTTCCTTCTCAGCTGGCTCTTCTGCCATTCCTGTTCTCCCCATATTGCTGGGGGGGTTCTTTTGCTAGTTCTTGGGATGAGGTTCGTCCCCTTTTCGAGGGACTTTCCATTCCTGAAGCAATTGACCGCTTTTCTCATAAAGAGAATAAGGTATGCTTATATACTCCTGCCTTCTGTTTTTGAGATATCCTCTCACAGTTTTGAATATGCTCCCAGCGGTGGCTCGAGAATATGGGTTTCTCCCGACTATTACACATCTTATACACTGAGAACGAAAAGTTGAAATCGGAGAACAAAGGGTTGCGACAGCAAGTTACCGAACTGTCTTCTGCTGAGTTTTCTGCGGCCGCCAAGAAGTAATTTGAAACTCAAATTGAGAGTCTTGAGGCCCGATTCAAATTGGTTACGGACCTTAATCAAGAGCTGACCTCAAAACTTGGCGAACTCAAAGAGAATTATGAAGCAGAATTGAGCGAAAAGTTGAAGGCCTTGCAACTAAAAGAAAATGAGGTGGCCTCTTTAACCAATTCACTCGATTTAACAAAAAGCGAAGTCACTGCTAGGGAGAATGAACTAAAAACCTCTCAGATGGCGTTAGTGGTTTATAAGGAGCACGAAGATGTTCGGTACAAAGAACGAGCTAACGCCATGATTGAGTCTACTGAGTTCAACCGGCCGATTGTGAGATCCATCTTGTCTGCTTTTACGGCAGGGGCCAAAGGAGCAATTCGACAATTGGAAGAGGAGGGCTACTTAGCGCGCGTTCCTCCTCTCAATTTCCTAAATCGTCGCAGACTCATTGAAGAAAGACCTCCTGATTTGTACCCAAAGCTAACTCTAACTTAATTTTCGGTTATTGTAGAAAAGGGGGATCGAGACTTTGCCATGATCCTCCAGCAAACTTATGTGTTTTTGAATGGTATCTCTGGATTGCTAATCTTACTTTATCTTTGGATAATTTGTCGGTTTCATGTAAATGTACCAAATGTCACTTGGCTTCTCAATGCTCAATCTTTCCCTATGACTCACTCTTCAGTAACCCGGTCGATATATAAGTACCGTTCGATATTTCGATGGGACTTCCGATATCGATCGATTTATCTTAATCGACCGATTCTCCCCATTCTTCATTGACCCGGTCGATATATGTATAAGCATTGGTAGGTATCGTCCGATACTTCGAAGATACTTCCAATTACCCCCATTCTCCATTGACTCGGCCAATATAAGTAAAAATATTGGTAAGTACCGTCTGATATTTCGAGAGTACTCCCAATTATCGGTCGATTTATTAGGATGGTTCGATTTAACCAGGTTGCTTCCATTAATCAATATTCAAGGCTTGACCCGTGCTTTGAATCTATATTTGTAGTACTAATTTTTGTTTTGTCTCATCAAGTTTCTTCAAAAATTATTTCTAAGGAAATTTTACGTCTTTTCTGAGGTAGCTTATTTGACTTCATCTCTTTCCCTTGATTTTATTCTATGATATTATTACCTTTTATGACGATTGACATCCTGAGCACCTTTTATTTCCCTTTCGTCTCTTGTGTTTAGAGGTTTTAGCACAGGACTAGAAAAGGGACAAGGGTTTACGGAGTCTTATTCTGCTTCCCTCCGTCCATCTTTTCGCTTCTCAATTCCTTTTCTTCTAACCTTCTCTCTTCATGGCGATTTCTTCTCCGGCCTGGTTCCTCTCATGTTCTTCCGACCTCACAGATACAGAAGAAGTGGACTTACAGGAAACCTATGGTTTTCCCTCTTACATTGTCCGTCCTGCTCCTCATGAGGGTCCTCACCTTCCTCCCTTAGGATGTATCTCCATCTTTAGGGACCAAGTCTTGCAAGGTTTCAGATTCCCTCTTCACCCTTTCTTTTGTGAGGTTAGCCGGTATTTTGCTATCCCGCTCAACCAGTTCGTCCCTCAATCCTTTTCTATTCTAATGGGTTTCATTGGGGTATCAAAACTGTTGGATTTCCCCTTGTCTCCACGTCTTTTTCATCACTTCTTCATTCCTCGCCGAGTAGATGTGGGTGTTTTCAAATTTCAGTCTCGTCCTAAGGCCATTCTATTTAACCGCATTCCTCCTCAAGGCGAATGGTATCATACATTTTTCTATATGCGTCTACCTCCTCCACCTCCATTTCCCATCCAATGGTTACATGATATGCCCCCGCTTCTTAACACTCAAGGTCTTCTCAATGATCCCTCTGTTGCCTCTGCCTTACCTAAATTGCGGGGAGCAAAATTCAGTTTGCCACACCTAATTGAAGAGGGCTTAATGTTTCCCTTCGGGATAGGCAACATTAACACTCCTTTGGATAGTTCCTTTGGTGAGTATAATTATGTTACTCCACCTTTGCTGGTTAGTATATCTCTATAACAATGATGTTTATACTCTGCTTTTCAGCCGATGCTATTCTTCCGGCTTTTATGTACAGGAATTCTGCTATGACCAAGTCCTTTATCAATAATCTTGGAGATAAATGGTTACTGGCTCGCCAATCCGATTCCAATCCCTCTACCTTGGGCTTGCTTTCCGAAGAAGAACGACAAGCAGAGGGTGTCGCACTCATGGAAGAGGAAGAAGAAGAGTCTTTTGTTACTTTAGTTAAAAAGCCAAATCTTACCAAGGATTCTCCCTTTGGTGATTTCTTTGGTACTTTTGTACAAACTCCTCTTGTTCCGGCGCCTATTTCTTTTGAAAGAGGTAAGGCACCGATGACTCCCACCAATATCATCTCCAATCCTGCTCTTCGAATGATGAGGACTGGTCTGCTTATCTCTTCTTCTTCTATTGTTTCAGCTTCTCTTGCTCCTGCCTCTGAGATGGCCGCTATCTCTCCTGTGCCTTCTACATCCTTGGCATTGACCTTGCCTCCCTTGGCTTATAGGCCTCGAGCAAAACGAACACCTTGCCGGAGATCTTCTCCCATTGTCAGCCCTTCAGCCGTTAGTGTTTCCACAATTGTAACAACCCCTCCTACACTACTACCTTCTATTCCCTCTAGTTCCCACTCTGCTCCTCCTGCTTCTACTGTCCCTTTTCCTCACATTGCATGTCACGCCCCAAGTAGTCCCTGTCCGAAGAAATTTCGGCAGCATCTCCCCTGTACGGGTGACAATATGAAACCAGAATACATATATCTATTCCTCGGGCACACTCGGCCGGAACAATACACACAAATAGTAAACAATCCACGCAGTTATATTCAACATTTCTACACAAATATAATATGAACAATCCACGCAGTTGTATAAAGAAAAGATGATATAGAAATCAACGAAGATATACGTACACATCCTACTCCACTACAACGAAGAAACGAAATCCACGAAGTAATGAAATATTCGCAGCGGAAAACAAAGTAACAAGCCCGAATGTTCGATATAAAGTCCACAATACAAACCCACAATACTGTATATAAGATGCAAAAGCAAAATATAATCCGACAAAGAAAATCCTCGCGATAATGGGGCTAGCGACTGGAATATCTCCCGACGGCCTCAACCTGAAAAATAGTAACAACGGGGTGAGTTCAAAGAACTCAGCAGGTAATCCAATAGATATGTACAGCAACATATAACCACCAGTAACATCCTATGGTACAGTACACTAAATCATAGAGCCTACAGTACAGTCTCCTAACAGTACAACCTACGGTACGGTCTCCTAACAGTATAACAGATATGCATAGCTGAAATAAACTGTAATAACCAGCAATAGGCATAAAGTACAGTCTATAGCAAGAATAATAAGAAAATGCATAACTGAAATAAACTGTACTCACCTGCGAGGCTTGGACAAATGACTGTGGACATACACAGACAAAGATAGTCAGAGCAAATAAGCATGTATCCTGTATACATGTCAATCATATGCAGTCACCCAAGTGCATCATCCAATATGCAACAATCACAATAAATGCAATCTGTGCATATGATGCAATATGACATGGTCACCCCTGTCAACCAGTCAGCCATCTCACACATAATGGTGAGACCGAGTGGGTAGGGCTGTGACACCGTGCACTCTGCCATCACTACCCCTGAAGAGTGACCGAGTGGACGGGATGCTGTCGGAGTACACCTATCCTCCTACCTCAAACATAGTGAGGGAGTGCAATGCTCTCAACTCCCGGTACGCGATGACGGGGAGGGATCCCGGCTGCAACCCCGCTGTATCGTGCTACCCATGAGCACCCCGGCGGTGCACCATCGAGCAACCTGCCATACACACCCTGAGTGCTGTGCCACTACCCATGTAGTGGTCCATGTAGCCGGCCGACGAGCTCAACAACAATGGAGTCGTCAATCGCCCAGCATGCAATCATGCGATATGGTGCGTGCAGCTACAGTATGTCATACCTGAACATATCCTCCTCCATATGCGTAGGTGCCAATAAAACAAACCCATATGTATAACAATGATATAAGCAATGCAAATCCAACAACATATAACAAGTATCTCCAGCAACTAATCAAGTGTAGATAAGCATCATAAATATCCATCTCTATGAACATATGTACACATGGCAAAAGATAAAAGCATCCAGTTCTAAAGTAAAACAACTAATAGTAGAAGCATGTGATAGGTGTCAACTAAGCTAAGACCAGGTAAGAGATAAATCTACCATCTACCACTAGTAATTATATATAAACTATACATATCATAAGACAGTATCAAAAGATAAGTCAAAGGGTACCCGCCTGCAGGTATCGAATAAACTATAACCAGGGAAGTGATAAATCTACCAATCACTAGTAAGTATATATAAACTGCACATATCATAAGACACTATCAAGAGATAAGTCAAAGGGTACCTGCCTGCAGGTATCGAATAAACTATAACCAGGGAAGTGATAAATCTATCAATCACTAGTAAGTATATATAAACTGCACATATCATAAGACACTATCAAGAGATAAGTCAAAGGGTACCCGTCTCAAATAGAAGGTACAGTATCACGCCAAATCCAACGTCGAGACGCCTGTCTCGAATCAAAGTCCTGTATCAAACAATATATATATTTTATTTAGCTAAATCCAAATGAATAACTAAATAAAATCCCTAAACTAAATTAGGGCAAAACCCTAATCCATGCAATCTCAACCTACCTAATTAAATCTAACTGTCAATTAGGGTTAGTTACCTAATCCCTAATCACCAATAGATTAGTAATCCTAACCTAAATTAAATCCAATAGTTGATTAGGGTTAATTACCCTAACCCCAATCATTCCTAATCCAATACATGAATCTAATTCATCAACACATCATATCTAAAACAAAGAACAAAAACCTACACACCTTACCTCGATCAAGGTGCTGTAGATTGCTGAAACCAAGCAATCTGCTAGATGAGGTTGCTGCCAAAACTAGAAATGTTGCTGGACACCAAAATTACCTTCACAAATCCTCACTAGATTCACCTCACTGATTCCACAAAATATAATCCTCCTGAAATCCTTCCCTACTCAATCGGTTCAAGGTGAGATCAAGAACACCACAGAACATAACCTCATCACCTACTGGATCGGATCAAGATGAGGAGATCACAGATCAACCAAGCATTCCAAATTCAACAACCTAATTCATGAAACCAAATCTTACCTTCAATCGGTTGTCTCCAGAAGTCGCCCAATTTGATCCAACCAGAGGAGACACAGATTGTTCTGTGAATAGCTCAAGAAGAAAGAGCGAAGGGTCAATCTACCGAAGACAATGCTGAAAGAAGAACCCTAATCTAGCTAGACCCTTGAATCAACAAGTGTCCAGTGATGAATCAAGAGGCAAATCGGGAAGAGGGGTTTTCGGTTAAGGCTAGCTTACCCACGCCGGTGATCGAGTGGCACCAATCCGGACTAGGGCACCTCTTCAAGCTTCGGTGGACGATTGGATGGGAGTCGACGCGAGATCTGGTCCCTCACCGTGCCCTAGCCGCAGCCCCTTCGGTGATCGGCCGCAAGATCCGCCGAACAGCAACTCCTCGGCCGATTACAGTCTGGAGAGGAGAAACATCGACCGGATCTGAGCTTGTGGTGTCGATGCCGGCAGAGGAAGGATCGCCAAAGGAGAAGCTCCACTCCCATCGCCTCCGATTCGTCCGCGAGAGAGAGAGCAGAGAAGGAAGAGAGGGGAGATCGGGATCGCGTCGGGGCAGAGAGGGGAGGAGATCGGGGAAAGACAAGGATCGGCGATGGGGTTTGGGGGAGAAAAGAAATAAAGGAAATGAATTTATATATTAACACATTTCCTCACTTAAACGGGTATCCTAAACAGGCTTTATCCGAACCCAAAATTGATCCCCTCAAAACCCTCCGTACGAGCTCCGAAAAATTCCCAGAAAATTTTAAAAATTCCGAAAAAAATTCTATAAGGCTATTTCCCAAATAACCTTATTTATTTAAATTTTCCGAGATCTCACATCCTCCCCTACTAATAAAAATTTGGTCCCCAAATTTCGCTATAACCAACAGCAAACACTAGAATATAACCAAACAGTATAAATGCTGAAAGGAACTCTAACTCACATACCTCAAGTAAACAAATGAGGGTATCGAGCTCGGATCGTATCCTCCAGCTCCCAAGTAGCCTCCTCGTCAGAATGATGCTGCCATCCGACTTTAACAAGCCGGACAGTCTTGTTCCGCAACTGACGCTCTCTATGGTCCAGAATCCATACCGGAACCTCCTCGTAAGTAACGTCAGGCTGAACGGGAACTGATATATCTGACAGAACATGTGCCGGATCGGATA